>NW_016107542.1:1944111-2154408 GCF_001604975.1 Cebus imitator | reverse complement strand
TTTTAAGACATATTCTCATTCAGTTACCCCGGCTGGAGTGCAGTGGCATGATCTTGGCTCACTGTAACCTCTGCCTCCTAGGTTCAAGTGATTCTCAGCCTCTCAAGTAGCTGAGTTTACAGACACCCACCACCACACCTGGCTAATTTTTGTACTTTCAGTAGAGATGGGGTTTCACCATGTTAGCCAGGCTGGTCTCAAATTTCAGACCTGAAGTGACCCACCCACCTCGGCCTCCCAAAGTGCTGAGATTACAGACATGAGCCATTGTGCCTGGCCTGTTGAAATGCGATCTAATCAATGAGGCCTTCTCTGACCACCCTATGTAAAATGGTACCACCACCTCTCCTCTACCACTTTCCATTTCCCTTACCATACTTAAAAAATAGCTCTTATTAATATTTTTATATGCATATTTATTTGGTTAAGGGTGTGTGTGTGTGTATATATATGTATGTGTGTATGCTGTTATTCTCCAACTAGAATGGATTAAGAAAGCGGGGCTTAGATGGATAAGATTAATAGGAAAGAACAAGTCCTCAAGGCTGAAAGACTTGGAATCTCTGGGTAAATAACATGCCAATGGATTACGCTGCCTCTGATATACAGTTTAGTTTTAAATAACAGCAAAAACTGTGGAGCCACTTGAAGACAGAGAGTATATCAATTTTTGTAACCTCAGTACCTGCTCCTATCCTATTCTATGAGTGAATGAAGAAGCAGCATCTCCCTGGATGAAGATGCCTTCATGGGAGAAAAACATATTCTCCTGACTCATTAATTAAAACCATGGCTGGAGGGTTTGGGATTATTCACTGTGATAGGCCAAATATTGGCCTCTCAACATACCCAGGTTTCAAACTCTGGAAACTGTGAATGTTACCTTATAGGCAAAAAGGACTTTGCAGATGTAAATTAAAGATATTTCAGCTAAGGAGATTATGCTAATTTATCTGGGGTGGGCTCCAAATGAAATCACAAGGGAGATTCATCACAAGGGGGAGGCAGAAGGAGATTTTACTATAAAAGAAGAAGCCAGTGTGATGATGGAAGCAAGATGCTACATCGCTGGCTTTAAGGATGGAGGAAGAGCCAGGTGCTAAGAAATGCAAAGAATGCAGCTCTAGAGAACAGCAGGAAGAGAAGGAAATTGATTTTTCCCCTAGAATCTCAGCAGTGTGCGTGGCACTGGACTTCCGATTCCAGAACTATAAGAAAATAAATGTGTGTTGTTTTAAGTCGCTAATTGGTGGTCATCACTAATTTGTTACAGTGGCTATAGGAAGCTAATACACTCACCGCATTGCTTCGTGTTGCTTCACAGACATCATACTCACTGTGCATTGGTTCAGGCAGTCACAGTTCAAGATAACACATCTAGCTGTCTTAATTACGAAGTTTGAAATTTTGCAAAGGCTTAGAGTGGAACTTTCACACTTCATCAAAATGTTCAATCACTGGTTATAAATAGTGGTTCTCATTGTTTTTCAGCTTGTCCTACTTGAGGACAAAAGGCAATGTGAACCAACCGATGAAGTTCCCTGAGGACCTAGTATGTGTTGGTATTTGAGGCATAAAGGAGCTTTTGACCATTTAGTCTAACCTATATTACACTGGTAGTGGAATTGGGATATGAGGAACTCATTTTTTTAAAAAAGCATATAAAAAAGCCTTGAAAACCAAAATGCTACACATATAAACCTATTTTTATTGGCTAATATTGTGTCAGGCCCATGAACAGGCGCAATGTGTGTTATTTTAAATGACAGTTTCTGTTGTTAAGATGCTTACAACTAGGGAAATATGTTACATGGCAAATAATAGAGTTTCTAGATAATGTTTTTCAAAACTCTAACAATTAAAGCAGTATGATCCTGGTACAGGAATCAACAGATAATTTGGAACGTCACAAACCCCTAAGAATAGAATAATAATTTATAATGTAAGAAACATTTCAAATAATGGAGGAAAAACAGCTGAGTATGACAAAACCATCTAACATTTTGGGGGGAAAATTTGGTTCCCTACCACATACCCTTAACAGGGTTATGGATTTTAAAAAACACATGATACGATAAATTAATAAAAGTACTTCAAAATAAAAATACTTTGAAGCTCAAAAAGCATTTTTTAAAACAGTGTACAAAGCAAAATGCCATAAATCTTTAAATTTGATCACAAATTTGTTGGTTTGTTCAAGAAGAGATGATACATATTCCAAATACAAAGAATCTGAAAACTAATTCAGATGTGTGAAAGTATTTAGCCACAAGAGGTTCATTGCAATATATACAATGTGTGTATTTCCAGGTATAGACATAGATATGTTCATGTATATATAAAAATGTAGAAAAGAACCATCAATATATTAACAGTGGTTATATTCTGTTAGTAGAACTGCAGTAGACTACGTCCATCTGTCTATCGAGAGATACACATTTGATTTACTTGTTTATTTAATAATTTAACTCCTGGTAAATGGCCACTCCACTATCTTAATTTTTGGAGCCACAAGTATGTCTCTTAGTGACTGAGGTTTTGGTCTAGTATGAAAATAGAGTAGAAAACTCTGAAGGAGGGCAGAAAACATTTTAGAATTTTCTACTCCTTCCTCAATTTATTGCTAGGGATTTCATTGTTATTTTAAAGGCAGGCTAGCTGGACCGACTAGACATTTGCATACAGGTTATTAAATTCATTTATTCTACAAACTGAATTGCAAATTCTGTTGTGTTTAATTCTTAATTTACTATGGGCAATTTAAAATATTTTTTGAGTTGACTTTAGAAACAAATCCTACATATATACAGTTCCACTGTATAGGTGAGCTTTCTTTCTTTTTTTAAAAAAATCTTACTTTAGGCTGAGCACAGTGGCTCACACCTGTAATCCCAGCACCTTGGGAGGCTGAGGCAGGTGAATCATCTGAGGTCAGGAGTTCTAGAGCAGCCTTGCCAACATGATGAAAACCCATCTATACTGAAAATGTGAAAATTAGCCGGTGTTGGGGCACATGTCTGTAATCCCAGCTATTCAGGTAGCTGAGGCAGGAGAATCACTTGAATGTGGGAGGCAGAGCTTGCAGTGAGCCGAGATCGTGTCACTGCACTCCAGCTTGGGCACAGAGGAAGGCTCCATCTCAAAACAAAAGAACAAAACAAACCAAAAAAAGCATAGGGAAGAAAATAATATAAGAGAAAAAAAAAAAAAAAAAAAAAAAAAAAAAAAACAAAAAAAAAAAAAAAAACCAAAATGGAATGTATTTTTATGTGGGGAAAAAACCCTTTGTTTTTCTTCTTCTTTTTTCTTATTTGTAACATCTGAAGGCTAAAATTGAGAGGCAGGAATAGCACATCCCAGAGGCTGGCCTACAAATGCCTTCCTGCGAAGGAGCATAAAGATAAAGCGCTAGGGTTTTCTTGCTGCTAGTGCTTCTGCTTCAATGATAGTGCAATGATCGGCATATGAGCATAGTGAATGAGCATAGTGAATAATGAGCATAGTGAGTAATGAGCACAGTTAATAATGCTCCGAATGTGAGATGAGAATTGGGAAATAAGGGACCGGGCAAGAAGGAACAAGCAGGAAAGTCCCTGACAGATTTCCATGGCTCTGGAAGTTGATCCTGGGAAGGCAGACCCCAAAATGGGAGGAGGCAAGTGTACCTAGAGAAAGGCCACTCACAGAGACATTATTCAGATGCCTAGCAGAGCCCATTATTTCCCAACCAAGAGCCCAGACCCATAGAGTGGGATTGCCTGTTGGCTGAACAGGGGCCTCATGCCAGCAGATTCTCTGGGTGGGAAGCTGGCCCTCTGAACTTCCCCAGTTATCTGACCATCGGGAGTTGTGCCTGTTCCTGTCCCACTGCTTGACATGACACCCCTTCTCTACAATATCCAAGATATTTTTCAGCTCAGAAATTGTGTTTGAGGGCTTGGGACGACTGGATTCCTACATTGGTGGTGGTAAGCATGCTGAATTGAGTGGTTAGAAAGAACTGGGCCAGGTTATGGTTAGCAACACCTCTGATGTGCATTTTCTAACCAGTGCAAACATTAAATAAGGAAATCCTTAAGCAATGAGTAAATCACAGAGGAACATATCTATAGATTTAATTACATATATCTTAAAAACAAAAACTCTCTACTCCTACCAATAATATTAGCCAAATTAAAAGGCATGCAATATAATGGGTGAAAGTAATCGCAACCACTCCACCTTCGTTTCCCCAGATGGCATGAAGTGTCTGCTAGAATCCAGACTGACGACAAGGATTCTGGTGTGGGAGGCCGTTTATTTTGGTTAATTTCTGGAATGACTGGGGACTGGCGTTCATCTTCTGAACATATGAATCCAGAGGCCTTGAAAATTGGAAGGTACTGGAGAGCTTTGCCCTTTCCAGTGAAAGACAGAGACATGCTAGGATACTGTCTGATGAAGATCCTACTGGGCCAAAACGGAGAACTCATTAGCTGAGACTGAGCACAATGAGAAATTGAGGAGGAGTATAGTCTGATTGATTTGTTATTAAAGTAAACTAGACTGGAGACTTTATTTCTAGAACTCTGTGAATTTTATAATGGGATAAGTTAGTGCATCCAAATTTAATGTGCTTTATTTAGGCATGAAAGTTTTAGTGAAATAGGTTGAATAAAGTTAAATGACTATAATGTGAAATAGAAAATAATATTATGGAAGCAAAGTAATATTAAGAAGTTATCTGGGTACTAGGATTAGCAGTGACTTTTTATTCTCATATGTACTTTTCTATGTTTTTTTTTTTTTTCCAAATTCCTCAATGTACATACACTTTATAATACAAGCAAACAATCGTTTTAAAAAAATTTTAAAGCTAATCCACAGCACTGCAACACATCTATATTTTTCTTGTAGTATTAAGTCACTGCAAAAGTAATTGTGGTTTTTGCCATTGAAAGGGAGGCAAAAACTGCCATTACTTTTGTGCCAACCTAATACTTGTCATCATTTAAAGGTTGTTATATTATTCTATGCTTAAACTGCATCTGTTTGCTCAACGGGGAATATTATTTGTTGGAAAATTGTTATATCTGCTGTGATAATCTGAAAAACATAAGCCTCATAAACTGCCAACATTTTACATTTTTCCTCACTGCATTCCTTCTAAATAAAGTAGTGACCTTGTCTTGGTGCTAATTCTTTCATACTGCCAGGTTAGGTAATTTACCCAAGACAGAAGAACAAAAGGAGTGAAGTGGAAATAAAATTTGAAGCAAGTAAAAACTTTTTAAATGTTACAAACAAATCTTGATCTCATTTGAGGGCTGCCGAGTCAATGTTACCCTTTTCCTTTTAATAGAATACATGGAAAGAGAAGCCTCCAGTCTTCCCCTACCTAGAGGGCCATGCCTATATCAAAGTTGTGACTATAGAAATTCAATTTTTTCTGTTTCGTTTCCAGGAAGTGCATTTGTACCAGATGACTGTAGCATAACAAAGGTTACCCTAGAAGCTGGTAAATAATTTATATGAAAGAATTTGTGGAATTTTGTTGTTCCATGATTTTCTTGTTGAAAGAGAGAGCAAAACAAGCAAAAGCCCTAAAATCTTTTTGAAATGAATGTTAGAACAGCTTCCAACTCTCAAAACAACCACCACCATAAGGCAGTGTGCTCCTGTGGTTTGGTCTGTGGTAAAGTTGCCAAAACTCATTGGCCTGTAGCTTCATTGTTCTGTGCTAAGGAGGGACTGAAAGAATGAAATGAGCTTTTTGAAATTCTCTTGCTTGTTTTCACAGTTATTTTCCAGTCAGTGTGTTCTTCCAACTTGGCCACAGCATGCCCTTGTTTCTAGAAATGGGGTTAGCTCTCTCAAGGGCTTACCATAAAATACGACGTAGCACATCTTTGGCTGGCATCTCTGGGTTGCTATTATGAATGAAGCCTTCCGTGTTTTATGCAGCTTTCTGATTTCCAGAGAAATGTTAGGTCTTCTGTCTCACTGAGAAGAGATAATGAGGACATTAATGCAACCTTTCATTTAACAGGTGAAAAAATTTGAAAGGTTCTAGAACTTCTATAGGATATTGTTGCTTGAGCCCTTCTGGCATCTAGAACCCCCTTCTTTTTACTTGATCTGACTCTGGGATGCCCCAAACTATGGCTCATATCCTCCCGCCCTCTGCATTGGTACAGTTATAGGCACATGGAGTAGTCTCACCCAGTAGGATGCTGTCTTCTGGGACTTTGTATCTCGAGAGTGACCCAGAGACAAGGGGACAGAATATATTTAATGTTTTCCCCAATTCCTCTCTTCCCCTTCTCTCTCTCCCTCCCTCTCTCTGGATTCTTTCATTGCTCTTTTTGAAAAAAGCATTGTTTATAGTGAACATTCATTGACATGCAGAGAAGTGTTACATTTAAAGTTTAACCTGGCCAGGCACAGTGTTCATGCCTGGAATCCCAACACTTTGGTAGGCCAAGGTGGGCGGATCACTTGAGACCAAGAGTTCGAGATCAGCCTGGACAACATGATGAAAACCCATCTCTACAAAAAATGCAAAAATTAGCTAAGTGTGATGGCCTGTTCCTATGGTCCCAGCTGCTGGCGAGGCTGAGGTAGGAGGATCACCTGAGCCTGAGGAAGTCAAGGCTGCAGTGAGCCACGATCATGTCACTGCATGCAACCTGAGTGACAGTGAGACTCTGTCTCAAATTTTTTTTAAGTCTAATCAAATACTTTAAAGCAAACACACATATAATCACTACCCCAGTCAAGAAATAACCCTTTGCCAGCCCCCAGAGTTTCCTGTTTTACCTTTTGCAGTCTGCAATGTCCTCCTTCCCAGGGTAACCATTAGTCTGACTTGCAGTAAACACTGTCTTGCCAACTTTTAACTTTATCATCCAAATGTGAATCCACAAACAATATGGTTTAGTATTGCCGATTTTGGAATTTTATATAAAGGAAATTACACACTGTATTCATTTGTGTCTGGCTTCTTTCGGCCTTTCATTAGTGAATTTTATCTGTGTGGTTGGGTAATCCCATAGTTCTTTTATTTTCATTGCTAAGTAGTATTCTTTTGAATGAATCTAACAGAATCTGTTCCTCTATTCTACTGAATGTTATCTGGATATTTTGGCTGTTAGAAACAATGCTGGTATGAACAGTCTTAAACATTTTATCTTGATGCCCGTAGACACACATTCAGCATATCTATGATGGAAAATGGAATCGATGGGTCACAAGTTTTATGTATATTCAACCTTCCCATGTGAGGCCAGTGTTCCCGCTAACACTACCGCCAGCAGCAAATGTGTATTCCCATCATTGTGTATCCTCACCAACACTTGAAATGGTTGTATTTTTTTAAATGGTATCAAATGATTCCCACATTTGTAACTATCCAATTGGCAGGAAATGAAAGTGAGTTAGGATATATTCCTCACAGTCTCACAAATGGAGGGTAGGGTAGCAGTCAGAGTGCTGTCTTTGATTTAGTCCGTTTGAGTTGAAACCCCAATTTACTGCTTAGCTGTCTGACCATGGGTAAGTTACTTAACCTCTTTGTGTTTCATTTCTCCCATCTGTCAACTTGGATAACAATGCCCAACCTCATAGAGCTAATGTAAAGATTAAGTGATTTAATAAACCTAAAACATTTAGAACAGTGCTTGGCACATAATGAGTACCATTTATGTCTTTGTCATTGTTGTTATTATGATAACAGCAAAAGAATGTCTAGGATCAGGTGTTACTAAAGAATAGTATACTGATGTATTGGAAGGAAAATGGGATTATTTATTCATTCATTGACTTGTTAATTAACATATATCAAAGAACTATGAAGACTGAAAGGATGAGAGATATAGTTTGACCCTCAGGATGCTCATAATTTAGGGGGACAGAAAGATATTCAAACAAGTACCAACAAACTCAACATGGTGCTGTAATGGTTTCATATACACCAAAGAGGAAGCTGTAAATTAAGCTTGGGAACAAGAGTTAGAACAAAGAAGACTTTATGTTAGTAGCAACTGAGATGGTCTTCACAGTTTGAATAGGAGTTCAGCAAATAGAAATATGGTGGAAAGCACATTCTAAAAAGCAGTAAAAGGCTGAGGAAAAAATTACAGAGGCATGATAGTAAAGAGCCTATCTTCTTAAAAAGTTAGAGGCGAGGCACCATGACACATGCCTGTAGTCCAGGCTACTCCAGAGACAGAGGCAGGAGGATACCTTGAGCCCAGGAGTTAAAGTCCATTCCGAGCAGCATAGCAAGATACTGCCTTAAAAGAAAAAATTAAAAAATTAGAAAGTGGAAGAAAATTAAGACTAAGGTTAGATTGTAAAGGAATTCTGTGTAATGTTAGCAAGTTTATTTACCAGATAGGGAGTTGCTAGAGGTCTTGTTGTTGTTTTTGTTTGTTTTTGAGAAGGAATCTCACTCTGCCCCCCCAGGCTGGAGTGCAGTGGTGTGATCTCAGCTCACTGCAACCTCCACCTCCTGGATTCAAGAGATTCCCGTGCCTCAGTTTCCCGAGTAGCTTGGACTGCAGGCATGTGCTACCACGCCCAGTTACTTTTTGTATTTTTAGTGGAGATGGGGTTTTACCATGTTTGCTGGGCTGATCTTGAACTCCTGATCTCAGGTGATCTGCTCCCCTCCACTTCCCAAAATGCTGAGATTACAGGTGTGAGCTATAACACTTGGCCTCACTAGAGGTTTTAACCAGAGGAATAGCCTAGAACTTTGACAGAGTAATAAGCCATAACAGACAGATTCGCTTGGAAGGGGAAAATAAAAAAGGTATCCTACAGCCTGTGAGTTTCTACTAGGGGATGAGGATCAAGTGTACTTCCTCTGTGCTGACTCCATTTTCAGACACGGCTCTCCAGTTGTAAGACTCCTGTATTAACTCTAGATCTTCCATCCTCTCATTTTTGAATACTTAGAAAAGGGAGTTCCCCTTCCCAACAGCTTAACTGCTACGGTTTACCAGAGGGTAAACACTTAGAAGATGGGCTGCCAAACAAGAGTTGCCCCTTTACAATGGGGAGATCATTTAGGTGGTGATTAAACAGATGGGGCAAGAAGTTGCTAGAAAAATTGAATGAAAAAAAGGGGATGAATGGCAAATATGATCAGATTTGACAATTGATGTGAGATGTGGGGAGCCTTGAGAAAGGAGGAGAAGGCTTAAGGTGATTTCAAGTGTTAAAGCCAGAACATTGGGAAGATGATGATGTCATTTTCCAAGATAAGAAACACAGGCGGAAGAACAGGTTTGGGGGCCAGATGAGCTTCATTTGCTAAGTTTGCAGCCCTGGCAATCTATCTTTGTGGAAAGGTTGACCAGGCAGATGGATGAGCAGGTCTGTAGGAGGCACAATACCCTGCACACAGCTTCCCCATAAATGTTTATTAAATACAAAACAAACAAAGATGAAACCAGTTTCCACGTTAGCGTTCCCACAGTGATATTTACTGGTTGGGTCCTTGCTGAAGTGAGGCTTGAATAGATCCAACTTAAAAATAATTGCTTACCACTTCTGTGCCCTCCCATATGGTCTCATAATACATAGTTCCTAATACAATTTTTTGAAAAATAAGATTTTGAAAAAGAAAAGCAGCATTCAAGCACATTATCATTTTTGCCCTGATGTTATCTTCAGAGAGGTAGGACTTACCAAAAGCATTTTCAACCATGTGCAGTGGCACACAGATTGGCGAGGGTCCTAACTTAGCCTTGCAGCAAACATGCTTTCCAGCCTTGTGCTGGGGCTACTGCAACCCTGTGTTCATTCTCATACTTCAAAGAGTTTGTCTTCTTGTCATAATGTTAGGTAATGGGTTCCCATTTTAGGTTCTGGGAATACACTTGGAATAGATGTAGGTGTCCACATGTAAGGTAGCTTGCATTCTTTTTTTCTGGCCTTCGAGTTACATTGTAAAGGCATCTCCAACAAAATACATCTCATTCCAATTTGGAAGTACTTTGAGGCTGGCAAATTGAATCCTCAGACTGCATTCCATGAATTCATGCCACCTCCCACCCCACCCTCATTCCCATTATTGTATTATCTGTGCGTCTGCCTCCTACACTGACCTATCAATCCCTTAGATGGAAGGCTGAGCTCTGCTCAGTTTGGGATCCCTTACTCCAGCTAAGTGCTTTGCACAGGGGTTTCTCAGACAAAGCATGTGGGGAATAGACGGAATAAAGCAATTGTTTATCTGGTCTGGTCTGCTATGAGAGCTTCATGCTGAATGCCTCTGGCTTCTGTCTGCCTGGTATAGCGGGGCAGTGGCTTTGCTCAGACCCATTAGAAGCTGAGATGATTTACTGGGTAGGGTAAAACAATGTCATACATTTGCCCCTAGTAATAAAGCCAGTCTGGCTATAATTATTTTTTCTCAATTGGACTCTGTTTGAAAGATTCTCTGCTAGTGTTTCCTTTTTAAGTTTTCAAGAAAGAGTTTCTCTTTCACCCCCAACCCTACTCATCTTAGCCAGGTGCTAGAACACCACAACATGGAAATGTCTGACTCATCCTCGCAAAAGTGGAACTGTATAATAGGATACATTCTTCTCTTGACTCATTTCTTCTTCTCAGCACACGTTGACTCATTAGAAATTGTGAGAAATTTAGCAAGTCATTGGCTTTTATTGCTTCCTTTGCAGAAAGAAAATTTCTTTATAACACATTAATTTGCACGCTGGGTGCCAAATAATTCCACACCCATTTTAAGAGTACCTACTAGGAAAAAGGCATAGGGAAGTGGTTCCTTTGGAAGTCATAAAAATTAAGAAACTAGGGGGAAAATCTTAGCACATTTTTATGGCTGCAAATACAGGAACTTGGTAAGATTGGGGGGGGACCTTTGAAGAGAAATAGGGGACAGACTTCAATGTAGAGGAAATCTTGCAAATGAACCTTAAGCTGGGGAGTGAAGAATGGCAGGCACTTCAGCCTGGGCCAGGTATGGTGGCTCACATCTGGCCTGCAATCTCAGCAATTTTGGAAGGTCAAGGCAAGCAGATCACCTGAGGTCAGGAGTTTGAGACCAGCCTGGCCAACATGGAAAACCCCATCTCTACTAAAAAAAAAAAATAAGAAAATTACCTGGGCATGGTGGTATGCACCTGTAGTACCAGTTACTTGGGAGGCTGCAGTGGGAGAATTGCTTAAACCCGGGAGGCAGAGGTTGCAGTGAGTCGAGATTGCACTATTGCACTCCAGCCTGAGTAACAGAATGAGGCTCCATCTCAAATAAATAGATTGATTAATTTAAAAAGAACATGCAGATGGAATAAGACCATCCTCCTCAGTGGTCTCTTTCAGAGTGCTGCAGAATGAATACATTCTTCCTCATCTCAAAGGCAGCAATTCTGGTCATCGAGCCTTTTTCTCATATTTTTGGTAACTTACTGTGTGTTGCGTTTTACTTCTAAGGCAGGACAAGTGCCTCCAGTAGGGATAGAGGCAGGATTATGGAAACTTTTTTCTCAGGGCCCACTATCCCTTTAAAGTTCAACTCAAATTCTACTTATTTTTTTAATCTCTCTCAGATTACTCCAAAAAGTCTCCCTTTCCTACAAGTATTCTTGTGATGTTTTTTTAAATCTGACCTTTATTGCCTTACAATAGCCATCCCCAAGTTGATGGCTTAAAGCAAAAACATTTTCTTGCTCATTATTCTGTGTGTCAGGAATTTAAGCAGGCCTCAGCAGGGATGGCTCATCTCTGCTTGGCGAGGTCATAGGTGGGGGTAGCTCCACCAGGGCTGGAGGATCCAAGATATCTTGATCTCATTTCTGGTGCCTCAGCTGGAGAGGCTGGAATCTCTAGAGAATGGCAAAGTCTCACTTTCCAAAAGTGTAGTTCAACTTCTTTTCAGAGTAGCTCAAGGCTCCAAAAGAGTAAAACTCAAAGTTCTTAGGTTTCTTAAGAATTAGGTACTGAACTGACATGGTGGGACTTTCCATGGCATCCTAAGGGCCAAAACAAGTCACATGAGCAGCCTACATTCAAAGAGAGGGGAAATGGACATGACATGTTAATGAATGAAGTGCCATGCCCACATAGGGAAGAAGAACATGATAGTGGCCATTTTTGCAGACAGCCACTATCAAAATTTCTTATAAAATTTCTTATATAAAATTTCTTTTGTGACTCAGTGGTACTCATGTTCTTAATATCCTGTCATTATTTGTCAGCCTACCCTATAATTCTGTGAGTTTCTCAAAAGGCAAAGTCAAGGTCATATCCCTTGCAGTGTCCTGCCAACAATAGGGTCTTAAAGAGTATTTGGATAAACAAACAGATTTGTATAGACTGGGGACAGAAAGTGGGGAAATATCTTGCAGAGAGCATTGACTTTGGAATCAGATGATATGGACAAAATTTGGGAATTAAATCCATATCTACGAGCTCTAAAAGTGCTCTTACTCTTTATTTCTATTTTCTCAAGTGTAAATAGAGGTGATGCTACACAGCTCACAAAGTGATTAAGGGTAAAGAAGGTATTGTTTGTAGAAGTGCCTCGTGCATGGGGCAAGGTTGGGGAAATGAGTCTTGTTCTGACTTTTGCTTAAGTCCTCTCTGCTCTCCTCAAATGTTCAGACACATTTCAATATTATTGATACATTTGAGGGAAAAGGCTTTCTCAGTAAGTGATTAAAAGTAGAATAATATTTTAAATACAACCCAGGATATAACCACACTGGAAATAAATGCTGTAATTGGCACTTAGCAGAGATGCTGAGGAGAGAGACTGCTGCATCCTCATTAAGCCCTCAGGCACGAATGCACATGTGGATATCAAATTAAGGTTCCAGTTATGCCAATCGTCATTGTTCCTTAGGAGTAGCTCTCACAGCCATGGCTGACGTACCTTTCAGAAAACTGTCTATGATCTGTTCATAGATTACCCTAGCAAACCATAACTAATGGTCATGCACTAGAGGACAAAAGAAGGAAGTAGGGAGATGCTAAATACAATGGCCTTGACATCATAAAGAGCAGAAAGCCATCTCCCCCTGACTAATTTTCAGTCAATCTCCTGGGCAAAACCAAGGACAAATAGCAATTATTCACATTTCTTTAGCATAGTAGTTCTCAACATTCTCAGTCCCAGCTCTTTCTCTAGAGACTGTATATTTTGTGTTGGCCCTTTCACTGTTCTGAAATTTATTTCATAGATAAAGCAGTTTATCTACAAGTGTAATTTCAAAAACACCCCTATAGTGCTTGAAGTGTACTATAAAGACAATGAAGAGAAAGGTGATTTATAATTAAATAATGTGTTTCAATATGTATATGTGTATGTATAACTACACTAAAGAGAATAATAGTCAAATGCTTACATATACTTAAAATTTGTAAATTTGAAATTAAGATAATCAACTAGTATCACTCTAGATAAATTTTTCACATGCCTAAGAGTAATACAAATACATATGTATTTATGCATGTATGTAAATGCATAGATATGTATAGATATGAATATGTGTGTATATATAAATACATAAATCACTGAATACTAGTTACAAAAATTGAAACAGATATATTACATTTGTGACTCAGATACCACAAGAAGCATCAATGATGTGAATTACAAAATGACAAATAATCCTTGGAAAAGTTCTGAACAAAACTAAATTCTGTAGTGTTCCCATTTACATGGGAGTTTTCATCTGGAAAATACAGTGCACCTTACAACCATGCAAAAACGACTTGCTGTTTATATGTTAAACCAAGTAAGGATCTATGCTTGGATTACTATAAATAAGTTCATCACTTATCAGAATGTCTAGCTTCTCAAATTGAAATATCCTTGACTTTAGAAAATTTACTTGAGGAAGGACAATTCTTCATCATACAGGCATCTGCCCATTGCAAGATGTATAGTATCTCTGATTCCCACCAATGGAATGCTCCCTAAACCAAAAGCATTTGTTTTAATCCGTTCTCACTCTGCTAAAAAGGACATACCCAAGACTGAGTAATTTATAAAGGAAAGAGGTTTAATGGACTAAGAGTTCCACATGGCTGGGGAGGCCTCAAAATCATGGTGGAAGGCAAAGGAGAAGCAACAGCAAGTCTTACATGGCAGCAGGAAAGAGAGGGCATGTACAGGGGATCTCCCCTTTATGAAACCATTGGATCTCATGAGATCTATTCACCATCACGATAACAGCATGATTATTGGAAAAACAGGCCCCCATGACTCAATTACCTCCCATCAGGTCCCTCCCATGAAACCTGGGGATTATTACAATTCAAGGTGAGATTTCGGTTGGCACACAGAAGAGCCAAACCATATCAGCGTTGTAACCATCCCTATCAGTGCTGCACAGGTGGAATTCCTCAAATTTTGTATAGTCAGTTTATAAAATATCTCTCTCTCAAGTGATATTGTCTCACTAGGTCATCACAATGGGAGATACAATTATTTTCATCTTTTGCCAATAAGGAAAGAGGCTCATAGAGGCTTAATGACTCCCCACATATTGTAATCAATGGTGTTGACCCATATATACTGTACTTAATTTAGGATTTGCCCTTATGGTCACATTTTATGTGAACATCAAGGTTGGGGAGGAAGAAATGAGTAGGCGGAGAACAGATGATGATTAGGGCAGCAAAACTACTCTGTATGGTACTCTAATAGTGGATACATGTCATTGTACATTTTCCAAACCCATAGAAGGTACAACACCAAGAATCAACCCTAATGTAAACTATGGATTTGGGTTGATTATAATGCATCAATGCAGGTTCATCAATTGTAGCAAATGTACCACTCTGGTGAGGCATGTTAATATTTGGGGAGTCTGTAGTTTTGTGGGGCAGGGGAGATACGGGAAATCTCTCTACCTTCCTCTCAATTTTGCTGTGAACCTAAAACTCCTCTAAAAAATAGTCTATTTAGAAAAGGAAGAAGAACCTTTGTTTCCATCACTGTGGGAGTCTTTTCAGATTGTGTTGAGGGACTATATTTAGGTCTGCAGAGTCAGCACTGCAAAGGTTAGGGTGTGCTGACTCATAGAGCAGGGATGGAGTGCTCTGTCCAGCTATGACTTCTGGCTTTTCCTCATTTGGTCTCTTCGTTTTTGCTTACCTGCTGGAAATGATTGGGGCTGCTCTGAGTTTACTGGGGTGGTTTTAGGGCAAAAAATGTCTTGATTGAAAGATGTCTTGAGCTAATAAAATGAATTACACTAGTCGATACAATCTAAGTGCTTGGAATAGTGCCTCACACGCAGAAAGTCCATAAAGTTAGCTTAATAAATGTTAGCTATTACTACTGAAACATTTGAGAAAGACATAGCTCTGTGACAGTGGTGTTGGAGATAGTGATAAATGACTTTCTTGTGTGATCAAATTTAGTCTCAACATCTTTGTTTTGATTACCTACTATTTACAAGTCTCTGTGTTAGGACATCCTTTGAATAGAATCCAGTCTTTGTCCTGGGGGGCCTTATTAGTGGTGTTGGGTAGAAGAGCTGAGGTTAGGAAGAATGAACAACACCAATAAAACATGTAGAAATATAAATGTCTTGAGAGGAAGAAACACAATATATTAGGACTTCCAGCTTCTGCTAGAAGGAGGGATCAAAAACAGGAAGAAATCACATTAATCTAGAAATAAAATTTGAGGTGGCTCTGAATGATGGTGTTCGAAAGTGAAATTGGAGAAGAGACCAGAAGGATTAAGAATCACAAGAGGAAACTGAAGTATCAACAAAACCACCAGGAGGTTTTGGGAACACTGGAATTAGAAATAGAGTCACTGTTCCTAAACCTGCTAAACATGAGGATCGCCCAGGGAGCTTTACAAATAGATATTCCTAGGACCCAGCCAGACTTACTGAATCAGAACCTCCAAGGGTAGGTCTAGAAACTTGTATTCTCTTATAAAATGCTCAAAAAAATTCTGCTGATCAACCTAGTATGGTCCTCAGACCACCAGCGGCAGCTCCTGTGTACCAGGCTCTCAGACCTACTGCATCAGAAGCTCCAGGGATGGAGGCCAGCAAACTGTTTTAACAAGCCCTGCAGGTGACTCTGAAGCACATTGTTTCAGAACCACTGGACAAGTGCAGAGTAGAAAAATGCCTGTCATCAGTTGTCACCTTGGCAGTAAGGGAGTTAATGACTAAATAGGTGACAGGAAAGTGGAGATGAGATATTGACACAACCTTTTACTATATTTTTCTTTCCCCTTGGCCCAAGAAATTTATAGTGAAGAGTATAGAAAAAATAAAATAAAATGAAATTCTTCATCTCCATTTAAATTATCATAGTAACAATAACATTAACAATGCTAGCTACTTCCAGTATATTTTTCTCAAAGTCTCATAACAACCTGAGAGCGAGGTTGATACTATCTCTTGTCTACCCATGAGAAAACAGTCTTAGAGATTTTAAATAATTTGCCCAAGGTCACACAGTTAATAAGTAGCTGACCTGAGATGTGGATCTAAGGGTTTTTCACACTGTGCTGAGCCACCTCTTCTCTGATCTTTCTCTGATCAGGACAGTAGACTTGGCAGGGAATTCAGAGACAAATGCCAGTCTCCTAATTTTGGCACCTGTAATCTAAGGCCTAGACGTGTCAACTGAATTACCCCAAATTACTGGGCAGGTGGGTGGCAGAGATGGGGTTAGAAGCCAGAGAGAGTGTCTGTATTCCAGCCTAGGGCACTTCCCCATATGCCATGTTGAAGTTTATTCTCCAACTTCTGGGACACTTGTTACATAATGTTTAAATTTATGTAGGAATGTGACTAATCCACATTTTTTGGTATTTGATCAGATGTAGAATATAAATGAGGCAGGCATGTAATTGAAAAACTCAAGAAATGGGAAGGCTGAGGAACCCTGTGATACAGAACAACAATGAAATGCAGGCTGCATGAATATTTTTCAAGCTGTTATGGCTATGAACTACAGTTTACTACCTCTGCTGAGATCAGTTCATATTACATCTAAACAATTACAGAGTTATGTGGCATCTACGTCTGACTGAGTACAGGATTTGGTAATTACTAATCTTTGCAACTAATACCTTCATGTGTGACTCAAGCAAAAATTAAATATTTGCTGTATTCCTACCTGTCTCCAAACAACTGTCTGAGTTGTTCAGCAAAGCAGTGATCAAAGCAATCTGTTCATCATTTCAGTTTTTCTCTTTAAAAAGTTATCATTTAAAGTTCGTTGTTTTTTTTTTTTTTTTTTGCTATAGAAAAGATAGCAAAGATAGCAATGAATAGAATTTCCTTTCTTAAACACCTGTCATTTGAAGAAGCACAAAGACCATAGAAGGAAAATACATATTTTTAGTCACAGTTTTGTGTCCTTTTAATTATAATTATCTCAGAGCACTGGTATGAAAATATAGAACATTTCGCTAAAATAGATGAAACAGATCTTCTAAATGATGCTACTAAAATCTCTTTAATATATTATTATGTCTAGCTGGTTTTAAATGTCAGACAATCACCAAAACTTGAAAATGTTGTAATATTTAGGCTGCCTTCAACCTGAAATGTTAAAAGGCTAACAAGTGAGAATGATAAGATTATCAAAACAAATTTACAGACTTCAAGTTGAAATCCTTATGGGGCAGATAATTTGCTGCAGCATGGATCCACCATGTTCATGTTTCAGCTGGCATTGCTGGTAGCCTATGCAATACCTATTCCCCAATACCACCTCCTTTCTGTGCTTGCTTTTTCCAACGAGAATATTGTCTTGATTCAGGTGTGCTTCCTCCTGGATATGGCCACATTGCAGAGGGTAGGTCTTGATAGGTGTCAGCTAATCACATCAGTCTTATTTAACTTGCCAATAAACTGGCTGAAGATCTGCTCACGTAAAAGGACTCTGGCCTTGAAACATGAAGGCAAGGCTGTTGGGAGGATTTCTGGAAAAGGTATCTCCAATCTTTGAAAAGACAGAGATAGCTCATATTTTGCTTCTGAGTGTGGGACTATGAGGAAAGTCAGTCCAGGGAAAAGTGACCATGTGGAGAAGAACAGAAGTAAGAGAGTTATCGGCAACAGAACTTGGCTCTGATCCTGCTGTACCCAGAGATACCCTGTCTTTGTACTTCCTGTTTAGTGAGAAAGTAGATTTTCTTACTGTCCAAAACACTGGTTTTCAAAGTTTAGCATTCATCAGAATCACCTGGAGGGCTGGTCAAATCACAGATCATTGGGCTTCACCCCCAGAGCTTCTGATTCAGTATATCCAGGGTAGAAGTGGAGAATTTGCATTTCTAACAAGATCTGAGGTGATGCTGATGTTGCTGGTCCAGGGGTCATACTTTGATACTCACTGGTCCACAAGTCAATTGAGTCACGTTTCACTTACTGCAGCTGAAAGCATCCTAATTTATATGCCTAGGTGCTGAAAAACACATAAAGACATAAAGGCCGCTGCCTTCCAGGAAATTTCAAGTCTGATTTATGTTAAGTAAGAAACATTCTAGCCTGCCTTTCCTTTCCATTAATGATGACACTCCATGAAAACACATTGATCAAAACCTTGAAATGTAATATATTTGTACAGTAAAGAACACAGGAGTTGGAGTCAGTCTTGGACTTAGATGAGAGCTTTACAACTCTGACTTTACCTGTAAATTACTTGGATTGTCCAGATTTTCTGTTTGTAAATGAAAGTTAAGACCTTATTCTATAGGCCTGCTGGGAGAATTAAATGAAACAGCATGCAAAATGCTTCTAACATAGCGCCTGATATACAGTAGGTGCTCAGAACACATATCCCATTTTTATTTTTCTAACTTCCTACCTGAAATATAATATATAGGGTAAAAATAAGAAAGTCCCTATTATCTGAAACTTTCTTTATCTAAAATCCTGTACTTACAAGATTTTTATATAGAAACAAAAGCCTTCCTAACGCAAAAATATTTACTAATGAACTGCCTACTTAATATTAGTATCCATTTAAACATTCCTCCCTCTTAAAAAGTAGTATCTATTTCTGTACATCTGTTATAATATTTCAGGATGAGTTTCTACCAGTTAGTAAAGTGTAAACATCTCATAGTAAACCTGATTGCAAATTGAGGTTGCAAATGTTGCACATAGTACAAGATTTCATGAAGCTAATTAAAATGCTGTCAGAAAATTCATCATATCACACTCAATGTCACTTACAAATGAGGGTCTGGCAGAAATAAACCAGTGAAAATTTTAAAGTAAAACATCTGGAATTTGGATGCTAGGATCAGGCCTTTAAGAAAATGATGTGGATACCAAAGTCTTAAGAGAAGCTCATAGTAAAAGCAATGCATATTTTCAAAGATCCTCTCCATGATCACCTAGAAAAAGATAAATAGAAACAAACAATGCTCTATTAAATCATATTCTCATTTAAATGTCATCAAATTAAATAATTGGCACTTAATTCATTCTTGGGAAAAAACCTAATAAATAATTGATATTATAACCTAAATTATATTAAATATAAAATAAAATATGTTTTCACAATTTGGTATCATTTTTTTGTGGTAAAATTCCACTCAAAACTTCCCCCTTACCATAAAAAACTTGGTCTCTGCTTTAAGTAGATTTGCTTTAAAATATTGAGGGAAACAGGTACCAAGAGTGTATGTAACATTATGTTGTTTTGTATAATACCTAAATCCTGTTCAGGAGAAGCTTCCAGTTTCCTCCCAATATCTAGTATTTTTTTCTCCAATAGTAACAGAATCCTGAGTTTTAGCTGGGCCTGTGTTGTCCAGATAATAGCTAAATTTTTGGTCTTCTTTGAATTTATAGTCTGATGAGATGTAATAAAATTGTTTTGTGAGAGTTCTAGTAAAGCTACGTAAAAATGGCGGGTGGTGCCTTTTTCTTTCCTTCCTTCTTCCTGCCATCCTGGAATAGGCAGGAGCTCTAGCAGCCATCTTGGATCATGAGGGGAAAACCACAAACTGAGGATGGTGAGAAGGAAAGGTAGACATCTGCAGGCTTGTCATCACCATGGAGCTTTCATATCAGTTCCCAAATGCCTACTTTTGGATTTCGTTATATGACATATAATTATTCTATGAAAACTCCTGTTATTTGGGGATTTTCAGGTATATACAGCACAATTTTATCTCATATACCCTTTAAGTTTTGCTGAAAATATATTACTAATTTTTGAAGTGCATGTTCACTCATTGCTTTGAACTATTAGGGTGGAGAAGCAGAGTAGTGATGTGTGGGGGTGGGGTTGGAAAAGTCTCAGGTTTGATTCCAGTAGACTTGCAAAAAGCAAGAGTCATATTTAGTCATCTTATTTAGCCTTGAGTACAAATGTACTCAGTAGGCTGTTTTTGTAGATTATTTGGATTATTTGCATCTTATTTTGTTATCTTGAGTGCGCAATGTTTGATTAAGTAAGGAGAGCCTTCGTGATTATCCAATGCAATATTGGTCTACTTCAGGAATCTTCTCTACAACATCCCTGCTGCATGGCCATCTACCCTCTGCTAAAAGTCATTGATAAGAAAGTATTTAAGGTGTAAGACACCCATTCAACTGATAGGAAGGACTTTCTTGTGCTGATGCTGCACCTGCCTATTCAAAACTTCCACTAGGTTATGGTTCTACAGAGCTGAACTTCCTCTTAATAGCTCCTGGGCTATTTAAGAAAGCTATAACAGTATGTTGCCTTAACGCCTTCTCAGCTTTAGGCTCACCACTCCCAGTTCTTTCGATTCTTCTCCTTTTCAGGTAGTTCCTAGATCTTCCAGTTGCTCATTGGCACATTTTAGATTGTCAACAGTTTTCCTGGCCAAAACCCATTTTGCTATTCTGTGTCTCACAAAGAACAGAGGCGCATCATCTGCTATCATTACACTTTAATAGTCAATGTCTACAATCTCTGCCCTCTGCAACCTTCTCTTCTTCTCTCAAAACAGAAACTTACTGGTTGTCCTCCTAGTTCCTTAATGCCCATTAAAAACATATAATCTCTTTCAAATAAGAGGCACAGAAACACCCTCCAAAATAAGAACAAACAAGCCAACACACAATAACCTGGTAGAGAGAACAGAATTTTGAACTATATTCCAAAGTATTTAAGCCCCCCAAACTAAAATGAATTAAGACATATGTGAATAGATCATGTTCCCAAGTTTCTACTGAACACACATGCACGCGCACGTGCGCAAACACACGCACGCGCACGTGCGCAAACACACACGCAGCAGCTACTAAAGCCTTTTGCAACTTACGGTGTTTCCCAATTGTCTAAACATAAGAAGCTATGAGCAGCTCCAGGCTGTCTTATCTCTCTCACAGACATCTGCCTCCTCTTGGTCCTGGGATTAAATCTTCTCTTGATCATGATCTTACCCTTCAGCTATTCAGTTCCCCATTGACAATGTAAATGTCACTTTGAAATAACTATCCCTGTGATTTACTTTGAGGATGCTTGAAAAAGTAGTGCTTTTGCAGAAGCTGATGTTGGCTTATATTATTTCATGTAAAACAGAATGTGGTCAGTGGGCAAGTTCTGCTTTGTAAGGGTTTTCTAGTTCACCTTTTAGGAAGATGTTATGCCAAAAGAAAATAAAAAAAAGTAACTGACCCTGACTTGGGCCACTACTCCTTTTCTCATTATTATAAAATCCATATTATGTCAGGAGGCTAATAGATCATAGGTAGTGGTTTTTTTTTTTAACTTAAAAATAAGGCCCTGAACTGTTGTACATTTTACCAAAATGTTTGTTGCAGGCTGGTGTGGAGTGGAGATTTCATGATTCTCAGCAGGCCTTGCCTGGCTGTTTCCCCATCTTTTATCAGCTCTCACAACCCTCTCTTAATAACAAGCCTTGGCCAGGCATGGAGGCTCATGCCTGTAATCAGCACTTTCGAAGGCCGAGGAGAATGGATGACCTAAGGTCAGGAGTTTGAGACCAACCTGACCAACATGGCAAAACCCTGTCTCTATTAAAAATGCAAAATTAGGGCCAGGCGAGGTGGCTCATGCCTGTGATACCAGCACTTTGGGAGGCCAAGGCGAGGGGATCACGAAGTCTGGAGTTCCAGACCAGCCTGGCCAACATGGTGAAACCCCATCTCTCTCTACTAAAAATACAAAAATTAGCCAATGTGGTGGCAGGCACCTGTAATCCCAGGTACTTGGGAGGCTGAGGAAAGGAGAATTGCTTGAACCTAGGAGGCGGAGGTTGCAGTGAGCCAAGATCGCGCCACTGCATTCCAGCCTGGGTGACAGAACGTTCCTCCATCCCAAGGAACAACAACAACAACAACAACAACAAAATTAGCCGGGCATGGTGGTACGTGCCTGTAATCCCAGCTACTCTGGAGGCTGAGGCAGGAGAATGGCTTGAACCTGGGACGGGGAGTTTGCAGTGAGCCGAGATCGTGCCACTGTACTGCAGCCTGGGCAACAAGAGTGAAACTCCATCTCAGGAAAAAAAAAACACTAACAAAAAAAAAAAAAAAAAAAAAAAAAAAAAAAGTCTTAGTAAACCCTCTTCTTTTGTTGACACAATCATGGTCCCCATGTGTCCTATGGTATTTTTATAGCATCGCTGACAAGTCTATAAGAAGATGATCAGTAATCTTCAGAGAGAGGAGTCCTAAGTGCTACCATGTGCCCTGGGTTATCTCAACAGTGCTCAGAGCTAAATTTATCTGCTGTGCCATCTGTCATAGTTGACTCCCTCCTCATTCCACAGTCTTGCTTGTCTTTTTCTATAGTCTTACCTTATGTATTGTAAGATTTCTCCACATCTTACTTGGAAACAGGCAGAGTGCAATAGAAATAAAAAGACTCGATCCATTTTTGTCAGCAGTTGACATGAAGCAGTATTTATCTTTCCTAGGGCTCAGTTTCCAAACATATGAACTAAGAGGGTTCAACTGGATTTTGAGGCCACTTCCAACTCTCATGTTCTATGACCAGGGGACTCTTGGGCTCTAATAGTGCATTTTAAAATAGTGTCTAAAAGGAATACAGATCCAAGGCTTCTATGTGAATAACAGGGCTATTTTTCTGCCTACTTTGGGGAAGGAAGAAGGGTATGGGGAGATGACTGATTCATAAATAGAAGCTATGCAGCCCTGGGAAGAAGCCACAACCTGAATCCACTCCTCCTTGTGACTGAAGCACGTCTCACTTTCGAGCTTTCAAGGGATGCAACCTGGTTTATTCAGAGGGTGGAGGTAAGAAAGTATCAAACTACTTGCAATAGCTGTGTACTAAAGATATTTAAGGGTGCTTCACAGAAAACTGAGATAGGTACTGTGAGCACACAAAAGGTGGGATTCAATCCAGACGTCAGGATTCCCAAGACCTATGAGATCCTACCCATGCCAAAGACTAAATCTTCGTTGAAAACTTTATTTACTTGTTCAACAGGGACAAAAAGTCCCTGCCTAGCGTAAACTCATTCATCTCGTGACCTGATGTGGCCCTCTACCGCCCCAGTTACTAAGTGAAATCTAGCAAAAGTGAACCATGCCCCATTTGCTTTCCAAGCATGCAATTTGGTTATGAATCTAGAAAACAATAGTGTGAAAAGCCTTCCACTTTCTAACTTTGAAAAATGATTATTTCTTTTAAAACCTGATTAGATGCCATTTTTCCTCTCTCCTTTTTAACTAAGTTAGTTTAGTTAGAAAAGGCAATTCTGTGATGCATCTAATGGACTTGCTTGCTGGAATGTGCTGGTAGAAATCTATAAAGAGCAAGTGGTGGGGGTGGGCCTGGCGTGGTGGGAAGAAGGAAAACAAGCCACATCTCCCGATGTCCAATTCTAAAGAATCCAGTGGTTCTTGAGTATACAGTGTACATATGAGTCAACAAGTAGACAAAGAAAATCCAGACCTTTGATGACCCCTGGTGAATAAACTAAGCACTGCATTGAAATGCAGCTAGAGCCACAGACATCCCTTGCAGGCAAGCCTCCGGAATGGTTCCTCTTTCAAATAAGGCAAAAGGTTTTTTCTCCCCCAAGTGCCTGTTTCATTTGTATTACAGACATACCTTACATACTTGGGGCATCTTTATCCTTCTGAACAATTCTCATGTTGGTGATCTCTGTCGGTAGAGACTAGGAAATGTGCATCCAACACTACTTTCTATTTGTGCTGGGACCTGGTAGACCTGAACAGTGTTATTCACGGAACACTGAAGAATTCAGTGACCTCCATTAAGCAAGATCTGTAAATTTCTTTAAGATTAGGTATATATTTGGTATTTTTATAGAATAATTATGAAGAATAAATCAACCATCTTATATAACTCAAGTTTAAGATCAGAGTTTAAAAGTAATCACTTGTCTATAACTGCTGAGTACCAGGTAAAATACTCTTCTAGGCAGCAAAAGTTTGCATTTTTGTAAACAGCTGTGTATGAGCAGGTTGGGGTACATGTGAGCCAGAAAGCAGACTGCATTTGTCAGCTCGTAGAAAAGAAGGGAGATTTGTCATTGTAAAAGAAGGAAGCGGAGTGGGGAGGTGCAGAGAATGGAGTATTTTTATTGTACACCACAGGCATCCAATTATAAAAGAAATGCCAAATCCCTATTTGTAATAACCCAGAATGGAACCTGCCTGATAGAATTAGAGTGGAATATGAAATAGTATATACTATTAATAGAGTTTAGCTTATCAGTCATTTGTGTACCATAACTATTGCCTTTTAAGTTTTTGTTGCCTGAACAGGAAGTATTTTTTTATATATCTCAGACTGGTGTACACAGGGTACTGAATTGTTGAATGTATTCCCTCTCCCTTCACCCTTTTTAATCACCACAGACTGAGGAATGACTTTTTCTCTGGTATGGTTTGAATGTTCCCTCCAAAACCCATGTTGACATTTAATTTCCAATAAAATGGTATTGGGAAGTCGGGCCTTTAAGAAGTGATGAGGTCATGAGGATTCTGCCTAGTGAAAGGATCTGTGCTGTTATGGGAGTAGGTTAGCTATCTCAGAAGTGGGGTCCTGATAAAAAGGTAAGTTTGACCCCCTTTATTTCTGTGCCTCATATACTTGCTCACCACTTGATGCCTTCTGCTACGGATGATGCATGAGAAGGCCCTTACCAGACACTGGGGCCATGCTATTGGGCTTCCTAGCCTCCAGAACTGTGAGCCAAATCAACTTCTTTCTTTTTTTTTTTTTTTTAATAAATTACCTAGCCTGTGGTATTCTAACAGCAGAGAGTGGACTAATAAAATCTCTTTAAAAATGAACTATGTTAAATTTTTAAAAATACAGAGCATTACATATCCCAAATATGTGCTTCAGCTTCCTGGGTAGGCATCTCAGTTTCTCCACTGGTATTACAGGGTCTCAAGTAAACGTAATAGTCCTTCTGGATGAGGAGGTTGGCATTCAGGAAATTTAATAAAAACCAGAGGTCTAAAATTTCAAAGGTGGAAAGAATCTTAGAAGTTGTTTAGTTTAGTTCCTCCAATCAGTTTGAACATGAAAAAAACTGAATCCTAGAATTGGGTGATGTTTCTAATACAGTACAACTAAACACAGAGGTCTGTTTCTTCCTAGTCTAGCTGTCTATCCTTTCCATCACTCTGCCTTCCTTGGGGCGTGTTGAATGTTCTGTGTCTTTGTAGAGGACAACCATGTCACCCTTGGGAGTATCGAGTAAATTGTAAATTGTTTAAAAAAAGAAAAAAAAAAAAGGCTGAATGCGGTGGCTCACACCTGTAACTCCAGCACTTTGAGAGGCCAAGGCAGGCGGATCACAAGGTCAGGAGTTCGAGACCAGCCTGGCCAATATGGTGAAACCCCATCTTTACTAAAAATACAAACATTAGCCTGATGTGGTGGCATGTGCCTGTAGTTCCAGCTTCTCAGAAGGCTGAGAAAGAAGAATCACTTGAACCCGGAAGGCAGAGATTGCAGTGAGCCAAGATTACACCGCTGCACTCTAGCCTGGGAGACAGAGCAAGACTCCGTCTCAAAACGTAAATAAATAAAATAAGGTACGGAAGGGATATAATGAAACATTAATAAGAATTTAAGAAACAACTTAATTTGGAGGAACATTTATATGAATTTTCAGTTTCTTTTTCAAATTAGAAAAAAGTAGTTTCAGTTTTAACCACAATGTCCAATTGTGTTTATTACTTCATTGCATGTTTTAATGTTACAGCATTATATGTAGAACATTACAATGTGAAAGTTATGTTACTATTATTGGTGTGATTAGGTATGTGTCCCACCATCTAACTGAAGGACAAACAAATTAAGAATTTATAGGCTGGGCACGGTGGCTCATACCTGTAATCCCAGCACTTTGGGAGGCCAAGGCGGGCGGATCATCAAGTCAGAAGTTCAAGACCAACCTGGCCAACATAGTGAAACCCCATTTCTACTAAAAATACAAAGAAAATAGCCAGGTGTGGTGGGAAGCACCTGTAGCTCCTGGGTACTTGGGAGGCTGAGGCAAGGAGAATCGCTTGAACCTGGGAGGTAGATCACACCACTGCACTCCAGCCTGGGTGAAGGAGTGAGACTCTATCTCAAAAAAAAAAAAATTATGTACTTTATGAACTGTATGTCTCATTGTTACAAATATTTTCTGAGACTTTTAACCCGGATATGATGCATTTTGAAATCTTTATCTCATGCTTGAAGTTTGATCATCTTTCACGTCTATATGAAGCACATATTCCAATTGAGTCAATGTAGCATTAAAAAGGCTTTTAGGTCTGGGTCTGGCGGTCATGCCTATAATCTCAGTGCTTTTGGAATCTGAGGCAGGAAGATTACTTGAAGCCAAGTGTTCAAGACCAGTCTGTGTAACAGAGCAAGACCCCATCTCTACAAACAGTTTAAAAATTAGCCAAATGTGGTGGCATGCACCTGTAGTCCTAGATACTTAGGAGGTTGAGACAGAGAATTTCTTGAGCCCAGGAGTCTGAGGTTACAGTGAGCCATAATTACACCACAGCACCCTGGCCTGAGCAACAGTGAATCTCTGTCTCGAAAAGAAAAGGCTCTCCAGTAGGCCACAGAGACAGAAAAGTAGCTTTATACAAAGTGTTGGAAGATATGTCCAAATGCCTTCAAACTAGGAGTCATGTGCTCTAAGCCACCAAATACAACATGGGACTACTGACCCCAGATACAATGAATCCTTCCTTTCTAAAGATCAGCTGGGTGTGATATGAGGGTCTTAGTAACCTGAGCAAGGTTTTCCAGTTTTGAATCCATAGAAACCAACAAGTTTAAAGGAAAGGTAGCAAGATTTCATGGAAAAAGCACTGGGAATCTGAAGCCTTGACTTTTCAATCAAGCTGTGCCCTCTGTAGCTGTATAACTTTGGGCAGATCCTTTAGCCTTTTTTGATTACTGAACTCAATAGAGAGGTTAAGGAAAACTGTCATATGTGGCTACAACCTGAAGTTCCTCTGGGCCTGGTTATAGGGTGGTAATTTGGGAATCATAGCACAGGGATATGAGCTAGACTGATTGTAGAGCCTGCTATAACATCCACGCAAGAGTATCTCCACAGGAGCAACTAAGCATCCCCTGGACTGGGCAAGACCAGTGTTAAATTGCCACAGTGTATAGCTCTGGCTGAAGTCTGGTACCTATAAACTGAATGACTATCAAGCCTCTTCTTCATCTAAATATAGGTGGTTTGACTTTTTATGTATGGATATGTGGCAGAGTAGGGGAGTGGGAATGTATCAAGTGATGTATCCTAGATTTTCTTCCTTAAATGGCAACTTTCAGGCTCAAGAAATTAAAATAATGCAGGCATGAGCAGTTTCACTTGAAATTTAGATTTCTTGCACATTGCGTTTCTCAGGAAAATTAATAAATTTTCTGGCAATTCAATCAATGTTGAATAAGCTCTTCCTGCATTAAAAACCAAAAACCAAAAACCCTTAAATGTAGAAAGGTGACACAATTTACTTTGTTTTCCATAGTACAATCTTTCCTAAAGGATGGTGTTAGAATCTCCCAGGTTGATGGCCAGGTGCAGTGGCTCATGCCTGTAATCCCAGAACTTTGGGAGGCCGAGATGCATGGATTACTTGAAGTCAGGAGTTTGAGACCAGGCTGGCCACATGATAAAAATTGTTTCTACTAAAAATGCAGTAATAGCCAGGCATGGTTGCATGCACCTGTAATCACAGCTACTTGGAAGGCTGAGGTGGGAGAATTGCTTGAACCCAGGAGGCAAAGGTTGCCACGAACACAATTTATCTGATTTCATACATGTCACATGTCCCTTTCCCTCTTAGAATGACTGCTTAGTTTCATGACAGTATTTACTAATGAATGTGAGTTGTACATGTAAACAAGAAAAGCATGCACATGGAGCCAGAAAAACAGTTGCAAACTTTGGATTTAACCATAAGTGCAAGTAGATAAAAAGGAATCAATTTATGATGTGGCATAAGGTTCTAGAACCACACAAATGGAAGAAAATATTCTTCAGCTATCTAGAAATGTTATTCAATCCAACAATTATCTATTCAATGTTACCTCAAATTTCCTAGAATGATGCCTCATAGCTTTTAAGGCCTTTAAAGATCTGTGATCTATCTGTCTGCTTGATCGTCTACTGGCTTCTTGAGTTCCAGTAATTCAGAATTTTTAATCTTTCGTTGAACGTATCATGCTGTTCCATGCCCCTACTCCTTGACATACTGGGTTTTTTTTTCCTGTATTGTCTTCTTCCCCTAGTGAATTCCTACTCATTCTTAAAGACCTGGCTCAAACACCTTTTTTCATCTGCCTTTGCCATGAGTAGGCACAATTAATTGCTATTTTCCCTGCATGTGTCACACTGCATTGTAATTATTTGTAAGCAAGTATTTTAACCATCCAGACTATAAACTCCAAAGGGCATGACTATGTTACTTGTCATGCTCCCCCAGTTCCTGGAACATGGTCTTTAAGCACCATTTTTGAATGAATGAATAAATGAATAGACACATGCATGAATTCTAAGCACTGCGTCAAAGAGGTGGTAGATTGAGCAACAAAAATGAAGACATGGCCTTTAACATAAAGATTATAATTGCAGATAGGAAATAAACATCTTAATCCTATCTTCACTCAAAGACAGATTTCTAAGCCTTGTCCTAAACATACGAAGTGCTGTGGGAGCATGTGAGCCTAACAGTAAAACTTTTGTTGAAAGAATAATGAATAAAATAAACACTTAATGAATAAGTAACAAAGGACAATGATGAGAGAGTTAGTGTGATGGATAAATAGTAAACACTTGGTGGGGGAGTCAGTAGTTGAGCTGAGGTTCAAAAGATGAGTGGTGTTAAAGATTGCAAAGACTGAGCAGTAGTGCTGGTAAAAACAGGATCACAAAAACATAATGTGTTGGGGAAATGACAAGCAGTCCAGTTGGTTAGAACATAGTGAATATGGGAAGGGATGTAAGGAGATTTGTCTGAAGATCTGTTTTGGAAGTATTATGAAAGCTTCGGATTTTATGGGAAAAGCAGTGAGGAGCTGTTGAAAGTTTTAGAGCAGAGGAGTGAAATGAGCTATAAATACCTGTGTTGAATGAGAATTAAATGGGATAATATATGGAAAATCCTTGGAATAGTGGTTTGTACATAGTAACTTATGCATTTTTGTTATTATAGTCAGATCTTTTCTGGAAGAAGAAATAAGGTGGGAAGAGATTGAAGTCAAGAAAAAAAATAAGCTATAGCAATAATCCAGATAAAAGATAACAAAGTTCTAAATCTAGACAGAGGTTGTAGGCATGAAAAAGAAAAGATTATATTGAAGTGACATTTTAAAGGTAGAATAGAAGTAACCCCACCACCAATTGGTTATCCAAGAGCAATTTAACCTTGCGATATTGAAGAGTGGTGTTATAAGAATAATGAAACCAGAAGAGTGGGTGGTCTGGAAGGCAGATAAAGTGTGTGTTGGATATGTTGAGTTGGATGGATCTCTGGGACTCAAAAATGTCTATCAATCCAGGAGATGTGTGGATCTTAGGACCAAGAAAGAGGAATAGACGAGATGTAAATTTGTGAATCATCAGATCACTGACACCATGCAAGTGTAGAGGAAGAAGAGTATTGAGGGCAGAAAATTGGTGACAACTAATTTTTAGCAGCAATCTGACTTTGTGTCTAATAACCCTCGAGACTTGCAGAGTGTTTTTCTTTCTTGTCAGTCATGCTATTTTGGGTGCCAGCGGATGTTGTGTGCAGGAAAATCAGAACACAGGGCAAGGCAACATAAATATGTATAAGCTGAGACAACTTAATCAATAACCTTCTTATTTCAACAAAATACAGGTGTTTTAAAAGGGCAAAGTAAGCATGCTAAGATTCCACTATAGTGCCCTTAGTGTATTTCTAACCTAATCATTCACATACTTGAAATTAGGGAAATGCTTTTTCATTAGGAGCAAACCTTCTTTTTTGTTGTCTCTTGATTCTGATATTGCATGAAAACTGACTTTTAATGATGTGCCTCACAGCTTTCACTTGACAATTACTTTTGAGTAGTTATACCTCATAATATTTTATAATTGTATAGCTCTTTGCAGTTCATAAAACTCTCATGAGATTTTCTCAGTAACTTCATAAGATAGGCTGTAATTATTCCCATTTTACAGACATAAAAATTGACTTTGAGACATCATGACCTGATCATGATATTGAGAGGAAATTTCTGTGTGGCTGAACTTTAAAAACTGAAGTATAAGTAGATGCTTTAGAATGATCATCTCCCTTAATCTGTTGCATGTGGTCATTATTGATCCATGCAAGTTACTCTTTTATTTTATTTTTGTTGTTTATATCTCGTTCTCCATTTCCAATTCTTTAATACCACAATAGCACATACTCTCATATATACTGTATATAATGTAGAGTGAAAAAAGGAGCAGAATGAGATGTGTTCATTTATATTTGTAGAAAAATCTATTTGTTAGTTATGGATAAGTTTATATGTGTGTAGGGTAGAAGAACAAGAATATTAAAATCTCTCTTGTCTCCTAGGAGGTTATTGGAAATTGTACTTTGCAGTGAAGAAATCTTCAGGTGTAGAGCACTGGTTGTCAAACTTGAGCATGAATCAGAAGCTCCTGAGGGTTTCTGAAAACACAGGTCTCTGGGTCCCTTGCCAGAGTTTCCTATTCAGTAAGTCTGGGATATGCCTGAGAATTTACATTTCTAACAAGTTCCTGGATGATGCTGATTCTGCTGATTTGGAAGCCATAAGCATTGGGGAAAAGGAATGCCTAAGGGATGGGCATGTAATCCACAGGACTTTTTCAAACTTAACAACTATCACCAAACTTATTTTTTCCTATGAAACAAAAAGTTTATTTTATTTCATTTTTTAATTTTTTTTCTTCCAATTTGTATTTCAGGTTTGGGGATACACGTGCGGATTTGTTACATGGATAAATTGTGTACTTTGGGGGCTTGGTGTACTGCTTATTTTGTCACCCAGGTTATAAACATACTACCCTGATAGGTAGTTCTTCCGTTCTCACACTTCTCCTGTCCTCACCCTCTAGTTGGCCCCAGTGTCTATTGTTCCCTCCTTAGTGCCCAGGTATACTCAGTGTTTAGTTCCCACTTATGTGGGAACATGTAGTATTTGGTTTTCTGTTTCTGCATTAATTCACTAAGGATAAAGCCTCCAATTACGTCCATGTTGCTACAAAGGACATGATTTTGTTCTTTTATGGCTGCATAGTATTCCATAGTGTATATGTACCACATTTTCTTTATCCAATTCACCATTGATAGGCATCTAGGTTGATTCCGTGTCTTTGCTTTGAATAGTGCTACAGTTAACATGCACATGCGTGTATTTTTATGGTAGGATGATTTATATTCCTTTGGGTATATACCCAATAATGGACTTGCTAGGTCAAATGGTAATTTTGTTTTAAGCTCTTTGAGAAATCTCTAAATGGCTTTCCAGTGACTGAATTGATTTACATTCCCACCAGCAGTGTATAAGCATTGCCTTTTCTACACAACCTTGTCAGTATCTGTTATTTTTTGACTTTTCAATAATGACCATTCTGACTGATGTGACAGGACATATCGATGGGGTTTTTATTTGTATTTCTCTAATAATAGTGATGCTGAACATTTTTTCATATGCTTTTTGGCCACGTGTATGTCTTCTTTTGAGAAGAATCTGTTCATGTCCTTTGCCAATTTGTAATGGGATTGCTTGGTTTTGTTTGCTTGTTAATTTGTCAATTTTTGTTTTTGTCGCAATTGTGTTTGGAATCTTCGTCATGAAATCTTTGCCAGGGCCTATGTCCAGAGTGGTTTTCTTCTAAGCTTTTTATAGTTTTAGATTTTACATCTAAGTCTTTAATCCAAAAGTGTTTTTCGCCATTTTTGTATTTGGTGAAAGAGAGGGATCCAGTTTAAATCTTTTGCGTATGGCTAGCCAGTTATCTCGGCAGCATTTATCAAATGGGGAGTCCTTTCTCCATTGCTTGTTATTGTTTACTTTGTCAAAGATGAGATAGTTGTAGGTATGTAGTTTTATTTCTGCATTGTTTAACCTGTTTCATTGGTCAATATGTTTGTTTTTCTATCAGTCCCATGCTGTTTTGTTTAATTTGACCGTGTAGTATAGTTTGAAGTTGGGTAATGTAATGCCTCTGGCTTTGTTCTTTTTGCTTACTGTTGCTTTGGTGGTTTGGGCTCTCTTTTGGGTTCATATGAATTTTAGAATAGTTTTGTCCAATTCCATGAAAAATATTATTGGTAGCTTGTTAGGAATAGCTTTGAATCTGTAAATTGCTTTGGGGAGAATGGCCATTTTAACAATATTGAGTCTTCTTTTTCATGAGCATTGAATAGTTTTCCATTCATTTGCGTTGTTTCTGATTTCTTTGAGCTCTGCGATTCTCATTGTAGAAATCTTTCACCTTCCTGGTAAGCTGTATTCTTAGATATTTTATTCCTTTTGTGGCTATTGCAAATGAGATTCTGTTCTTGATTTAGCTCTCAGCTTGGCTATTATTGACATATAGAAATGCTACTGATTTTTATACATTTCAAGTCCCTTTCTGGCTTTTTTCTTGGCTCCAGTTGTCATTCTATCTCCCTCCAGCTCTGCCTACAGTTTGGTAGAGTGGACAGAGAGGAAAGAGTTGTAGTCAAATAAATCAGCTCTGCCACTTTGATTAAAGTCTGAGCAAATTACTTAATTTCTTACTAGTATTCTCATCTCCACAGACCAGCACAAAAATACTGCTAGTAAATCTTCAACCTTATTCAGTAATTTCATTGTTCATAGTAATATTGTCATTGCTATTTTGAAACAATGTTATGGATATTATAAAATATGGCAAGTCAGTTGTTAGAAATCAAGTTATTCTAGATACAAGAAAACAGACATAAAACCAAATAAGTTCAGCAAAAAACTCTAGATAGTCAAATGAGAATTGAAAATATTATTAATTTCTGCTATTAAAAAACATATTTCCTAGATGTGCCTACTGAAAGGACCTAGGACAATGATATCACAGTAATAATAAGTATTCCCAGTACCTTGATTTGATTTCTAAATACTATTTCCTACTAAAAGGACTCAGAGTTCCTTTTAGTAGCTGGGCATGGTGGCTCACACCTGTAAGCCCAGCACTTTGGCAGGCCGAGGCAGGGGGATCACTTGAGGTCAATAGTTCAAGGTCAGCCTAGACAACATGGTGAAACCCCATCTCTAGTAAAAATAGAAAAATTACCCTGGTGTGGTGGCGTGTGCCTGAATCCCAGCTATTTGGGAGGCCGAGGCAGGAGCGTTGTTTGTACCCAGGAAGCTGAGGCTGCTGTGAGTTGATATCATGCCACTGTATTCCAGCTTGGGGGACAAAGTGAGACTGTCTCAAAAAGAAAAAAGAAAAAGGAATAATGTGAATAAGTGATTTTTGGTCTGAGACAGCAGTTGTACAAGATGAACTAGGACATTTTTGAGGTCAGAAAGCAAAGAAGTATTTAAAGATTAATGGGATAATGATAAAAGGAGCCAGACTTAAGGAGCTCCCACAGGCCAAATTTGGGACAACCTGAACATCAAAAAGCATAATTACTATAACTAAGTGAAGCACAGTGAATATGTAAAACTAGGAGTCTGTGTGATATTCAAAAAGAGGAAAAAAAAGAGTAATGAACTTCATTTGACACCCTTGGGATGACTATTATACCACTCCTTAATTTGAAAATTGGTTATTAAAGAGAGGGAATTAACCATTTATCCTGCTCTTGATGAGGGTAGCTGCTTCTTTACACACACACACACACACACACACACTCACTCACCAGCTGATAATTGTAGAAAGAATGATAGTATTAGACGAAATATCATTTTTGCAACCCTAATAAAACAATTGGTTTACATAAAGTCATCAATCATTACAAAACTATTAGCTAAAAGGTTGATAGAAAAGTGTGTATTTGCTAGCCAGTCGTAAAGGGAGAACCACCTCTTTATGATGGAGAGATTTGGCTGTTACCACCTTGATTCACTGATCAAACACAGCATCACTGAAAACAGGACAACTAGGTATTATGTGGTTCCTGGTGGGATATAATATAAAGTAACTTTCAGGAAATCTTGCCAGGATGTTCAATCTGAATTGAATCAAGACTTTAGATCCAAATTCTAGTATACAGAGAATACAGGAGTTGCAGGAAAATGTTTAACAGCTTTACATGGGAACAATTCTACAAGACAGCTGACCTGAATTCTTTAAAGAGCTAATGTCACGAGGAAAAAATAGAAGGAAGTATTCTGATATTGTAAGAGACATAAGACATACAATAATTAAATGAATGTGTAATTCCTGCTTAGATCTTGGTTTGATAAATTTTGGGGTCTTTTAGTGAAATTTAAATATGGATTGGATATTAGGGAATTATGTTTAAGTGTGATAATAGTATTGTGGTTGTGTGGGAGAATATCTTTATATAAATGGGTACTAAAATTTATGAATGATGTGTCATGATGTCTATAACTTATTTTAAATAGCTCAACAAAAAGCTATCTAGATAGATAAAATAAATACGGCCAATTATTAAAAATGAGACTATGGATTTTTGTTTTACTATTTCTCCTATTTTCATGGACAGTTGAGATTTTTAATAATGTAAAAATCTTGTTTAAAAATATTTTAAAATTTATATTCTATAGGTAACATATTTTATTCTGTATGTGGACAGAACATCTATCACAAATAGTAGGTGTTTTAAAATGTTAGTTCCCTCCCTTAGACTGAAATAAGAAAAAAATAAACCTCATCTTTGGCTCAGCTTAAATTCTTTTTTTAGAATGAAATGAAGTTTAAGCAAACATACACATAAGTAAACAAGCAAACTTCTCACCCCATACTTCCTTCCTCCCCATTCCTCTAATTGATTTAGTTGGCTTCCCTTTGTTGTACCAACAGAGAGAGCCTTCAGCTTTTAATTCACTCTGGATAGTGCCAAAGACATTTTGCACTTATTCAAATCAAGGTCTAAGAGAGAAAGTAGGAGAGAGAACATACAATGAGAGGACAGATGGAGTGGGGAAGAGATATGAGACAGATGGGCCTCTCTCAGAACAAGCAATATTGCCATAATAATAAAACTGTAAAAACAATTCAAGGAGGATCATTTAAAAACTAAGAGCTGGACTGCCCCAACTTGCTAGAAGTGGCCAGAGATGACCTAAACCCCCCCTCATCTTCCTGAAATCACAATTCAGATTCTTTCATTCTAATGAAAGATCATCTTGACCTATTTACATATAGGCAGGCCAAGGTCATCCAAGTTTCAATTCACATCGAGATCAAGGAATACATAATTAGTCACTCTTTTTTTAGCAGATATTTATCAAGCTTCTATGTGCCAGGCACTTTTCATGCAGCTTGGGATATATCAGAGAACAAAACACACTAAAATTCCTGCCCTTATGGATAGATAATAAATAAATAAGTAAGCTAAATGGAACATGGTTTGCAATTTAAAATAGGATGGTTAAGATGGACCTCACTGAGATTGAACCATTTGAGCAAACACTTGAAGAAGGTGAAGGAATCAGTTGTGCTACTGACTGCAGGAAGAGCTTTACTGGCAGAAAGAATAGAAATGCGAAGACCCTATGGCAGCCATATGCCTGGCAAGTCCCAGGAATGGAGCACAGGCTGGGAGGACTAGGAGTGAGATTGAAGAAAACAGTTAGACGTATGGTCAGAAGTAATGATGGCCAGGTCATGAAGGGCCTTGAATACACTGAAGAATTTGGATTTTACCCCAAAGTCAAATAGGAGCCACGGAGCATGAACAGGGAGAAATGACATGCTCTGGCTTGCCATGTTTTTTTTTTTTTTTTTTTTTTTTTTTAAAGAGGGCTCTGACAGCTGTGTTGTGAATGGACTGAAGGGGAGCAAGGTAGAAACCGGGAGACTAGGTAAGAAGTTACTGCAGTAATCAGGTGAATGGTAATGGTTGCTTGGATCAAGGTGAAAAAGGTGGAATATAAAAATAAATGTAACTGGATCAGATGCTTGCAGTGTGAAGAAGCAAAAAGAAAATATATTTAGCTCCCTAATTCTCAATGTCAATTATCAAGATGTTTACTTTTTCATCTAAAGGTAAACTTTATCCAACATCTAAATGGCCTTGTGTATTACTACAGAGTGAATTATCTTATGTGTCTTTCTGTAGAGTTCAGGGAACAAGATAATGGGAAGTATCTTTAGGTCTGATGGGAACATGAATGGAATGAGTACTTACAACAAGGATCCAAGAATCCAGAAGAAATTCCAGGGTCTGGCTATATTGCTTATCAATATGAATTTCATTTAAAACCATTTGGATAGTCTGGCCTTGCTGGGATGCCAGATTTTTTTTTTTTTTTTTTTTTTTCTGAACCATGTTCACTCTAAGGGCTCCATGGGGCTTTTCAATGATAGCTACTTTTAAAATGCTAGACATTGTTCTTGCTAAAGGCAAACAAATAAAGTGAAATTGTAATTCAAAGTTACTTTCAAGTGATAAAGCCAAGGGTTTGACTCAAGAATAGAACTTAGAGAATACGGGGAAGGAGTGAATCATGTCCAGGCTGTGTGGTCATCTCACTTCCAAATGATCTTGGCAGCATCCTAGAACTACAAGAAAAGCAATGAGAAGAAACTGGGATAGCAGGTCAGGACAGTAAAACCTACAACTGTCCTCCATAGTGGTTGTACTAATTTACAGTCCTATCAACAGTGTATGAGGGTTCCTTTCTCTCCACATCCTCTTCAGCATTTGTTATTGCCTGACTTTTGGATAGAAGCCATTGTAACTGGAGTGAGACAACATCTCATTGTAGTTTTGATTTGCATTTCTCTGAGGATCAGTGATGCGAAGCACTTTGTCATATGCCTCTTTGCCATATGTATGTTTTCTTTGGAGAAATGTTCAAATATTTTACCCATTTCTTGACTAGATTACTAGATTGTTACCTTTAGTGATTAATCGTCAGATGGATAGTTTGCAAATATTTTCTCTCATTCTGTGGGTTGTTCCTTCACTTTGTTGACAGTGTCCTTTGCTGGGCAGAAGCTTTTTAACTTGATGTGATCCCATGTGTCCGTTTTTGCTTTGGTTGCCTGTGCTTGTGGGGTATTGATCAAGAAATTTTTTGCTCAAACCAATGTTTTGGAGAGTTTCCCCAATGTTTTCTTGTAGTAGTTTCATAGTTTGAGGTCTTAGATTTAAGTCTTCAATCCATTTTGATTTGATTTTTGTAGATGGTGAGACATAGGGGTCTATTTTTATTCTTTGGAGTATGCATATCCAGTTTTCCTAGCTCCATTTATTGAAGATACTGTCCTTTCCCCAATATATGTTTTTGGTGCCTTTGTTGAAAATGATTAACTGTAGGTATGTGAATTTCTTTCTGTGTTCTCTATTATGTTCCATTGGTTTGTGTGTCTCCTTTTATGGCAAAACTATGCTGTTTTGCTTACTAAAGCTCTGTAGTATTATCTGAAGTCAAGTAATGTGATTTAGTCAGTTTTGTTCTTTTGGCTTAAGATAATTTTGACTATTCTGGGTCTTTTGTGATTCCATACAAATTTTATAAGTAGTTGTCCTGTTTCCATGAAGAATGTCATTTGGTATGTTGATAGGGATTGCATTAAATCTGTAGGTTGCCTTGGGTAGTATGGACATTTAAAAAATACTGATTCTTCTAATCCATGAACATAGAATATCTTTTCATTTTTTTTTTTTTTTTGTGTCCTCTTCAATTTATTTCATCAGCTTTTTAAAGTTTTCATTGCAGATACTTTCATTTCTTTGGTTAAGTTTATTCCTAGGTATCTTATTTTATGTTTAGATATTGTACATGGGATGACTTTCTTGATTTCTTGACTTCTCTCTCTCTCTTTTTTGCTATTGGCATATAGAAATGCTACTGATTTCCATATGTTGATTTTATATCCTGCAACTTTCCTGAATTTGCTTATCAGTTCTAATAGTTTCTAGGCAGAATCTTCAGGTTTTTCCAAACACAAGAGCATATCATCTGCAAACCAGGATAACATGACTTCTTCCTTTCCAGTTTGACTGTGTTTTATTTCTTTTGTCTGATTGCTTTAGTTAGGACTTTGAGTACTATGTTGAATAAAGTGATGAAAGTGAACATCCTTGCCTTGTTTTAGATCTTAGAGGAAAGGCTGTCAGATTTCCCCATTTGGTACAATACTTTCTGTGGGTCTGTCATATGTGGCTTTTATTATGTTCAAGTATGTTCCCTCTCTACCCAGGTTTTTGAGTTTTTTTCTTTTTTTTTTTTTTTAAGGGATGTTGAACTTTATCAAATGTTTTTTAGCATCAATTAAAATTATTTTTTTGTCCCTCATTCTGTTGATATATCAATCTGATGATTGATTTGCATATGTTGAACCATCCTGGCATCCCTGGGATAAACCTACTTGGTCATGATGAATTTGGTTTACTAGTTTTTTGTTGAGAATTTTTACATCAATATTCATCAGCTATTAGCCTGTAGTTTTTTTTTTTTTTTAATGTGTCTTTGTCTTCTTTTGGTATCAGTGTAGTACTTGCCTCATAGAATGAGTTTAGAAGTATTCCCTCTTCCTTTATTTTTTGTAAGTTTTGGTAGGATTGGTATTAGTTCCTTAAATGTTGGCAGAATTCAGCTGTGAGGCTATCAGATCATGGACTTTACTGGGAAACGTTTTATTATGGCTTCTATCTTTTTATTTGTTATTGATCTGTTCAGGCTTTGTATTTCTTCATAATTCAATCTTGGTAGGTTGTGTGTGTCTAGGAATTTATCCATTTCTTCTAGATTTTCCAATTCATTGGCATATAGTGGCTCATAGTAGCCCCTAATGAGCCTTTGAATTTCTGCAGTATCAATTGTAATGTCTCCCTTTTCATCTCTGATTTTATTTATTTAAGACTTCCCTCTTTTTATCTTAATCTGGCTAAGGCTTTGTCAAATTTGTTCATCATTTCAAAAAAAAACTTTTTGTTGCCATTGACCTTTTGTATTTTTTCATTTCAAAATTGTTTATTTCGGCTCTGATCTTTATTATTTTTTTCTTCTAATTTTGGGTTCAGTTTGTTGTTTTCTAGTTCTTTAAGATGCATCATTATGTTACTTATTTAAACTTTTTCTTCTCTTTTGAATTAGACACTTATAACTTTCCCTCTTAGTACTGCTTTCACTGTGTCTCTCATAGGTTCTAGTATGTTGTGTTTCTATTATCATTTGTTTCAAGAAATGTTTCAATTTCCTTCTTAATTTCTTTCTTGACACACTGGTAATTCAGGAGCATATTGTTTAATTTCCATGTGTTTCTATGGTATCCAAAATTCCTGTTGTTGTTGACATACTAGTTTTTTTCCATTCTGGTCAGAGATTCAAATCTTTTAAGACTTGTTCTGTGACCTAACATATAGTCTACCCTTGAGAATAACCCATGTGCTGAGGAGAAAACTGTGTATTCTGTAGTTGTTGGGTGAAATGTTCTGTAAATACATATTAGGTTCTGTAAATATCTATTTATTGTACAGTGCAGATTATGTTCAATATTTCTATGTTGATTTTCTGTCTGGGAGATCTGTCCAGTGCTGAAAATGAGATGTTGAAGTCTCCAACTATTATTGTATAGGGATCTATTTCTCTCTTTAGCTCCGATAATATTTGTTTTATATATCTGGATGCTCCAGTGTTGGGTGTATCTATATTTACAATCATTATATCCTCTTGCTGAATTGACCCTTGTATCATTACATAATGATCTTCTTTGTCTTTTCTTACCATTTTTGTCTTTAAATCTATGTTGTCTGATATAAGTATAGCTACTCCTGCACGTTTTTTGGGTTTCCATTGGCATGGAGTATTTTTTTGCCATCCCTTTCTTTTTAGTCTACATGTACTTTTATAGGTGGTGTTTCTTGTAGGAAACAGATCATTGGGTCTTGTTTTTTCAGCCATTCAGCTACTCCATGTCTTTTGATGGGACAGTTTAGTTAATTTACATTCAATGTTGTTACTGATAAGGAGGGACTTCCATTGGGTCTTGTTTTTTCAACCATTCAGTCACTCTGTCTTTTGATTGGAGAGTTTAGTCAATTTACATTCAAGGTTGTTGTTGATAAGGAGGGACTTCCACCGGGTATTGTTTTTTCTACCATTCAGCCACTCTGTCTTTTGATTGGAGACTTTGGTCAATTTGCATTCACTGTTACTGATAAATAGAGACTTACTCCTGCCATTTTGTTACTCTTCTCGTTGCTTTGTGGTCTTGTTATCCTTCTTTTCTTCTTCCCTGTCTTCTTTTAATGAAGGTAATTTTCTCTGGTAGTACGTTTTAACTTCTTGCTGTTTTTCTTTTTGTATGTATCTGTTGTATGTTTTTAAATTTGATGTTACCATGAGACTTGCAAGAGGTACTTTATAACTCATAATTTTAAACTGAAGACAACACTGCGTAAACAAACATGCAAAAAGAAAACTGATTAAAAACTACATTTTCACAGCATCCCCCTGCATTTTAACTTTTTGTTATTTCTACTTATGTCTTATTTTACTATGTCTTAAAAATTTGTTGTTTTTTTTTTTTAATTGATTCATTATTTAGTCTTCCTACTTAGGTCAAGAGATGTTTATACACGGCAATTGCAGTGTTATACTAATCTATGCTTTTCTGCATACTATTACCTATGAGTTTTGTACCTTTAGATGATTTCTTCTTGCTCAATAACATCCTTTCTTTTAGATTGAAGGACTCTTTAGCATTTCTGTAGAACAGGTTTGGTGTTGATGAAGTCCCTCAGCTTTTGTTTATCTGGGAAAGTATTTCTCCTTCATGCTGAAAGGATATGTTTGCCAGATATACTATTTTAAGGCAAAAAAATCTGTCCTTTAGCACTCTAAATATGTCATACCACTCTCTCCTGGCCTGTAACATTTTCACTGAAAAGTCTGCCAGTTGTATTGGAGCCCCATTGTATGTTATTTATTTTTTCTCTTGCTGCTTTTAAAATCCTTTTTTTCATCCTTGACCTTTGGGAGTTGGATTATCGAATGCCTTGAGGTAGTCTGATTTGGGTTAAATCTGCCTGGTGTTCTATAACCTTATTGTACTTGAATGTTGATATTTTTCTCTAAGTTTAGGAAATTCTCTGATATTATCCTTTTGAATAAACTTGCTTCCCCTATATCTCCATTTCCTCTTTAAAGTAAAGAACTCTTAGATTTGCCCTTTTGAGGCTGTTGTCTAGATTCGTAGGCATACTTCATTGTTTTTTATTCTTTTTTCTTTTGTCTCCTCTGTATATTTTCAAATATCCTGTCTTCAAGCTCACTAATTCTGCTATGAAGAGAACGTGATGCATTCTTCAGCATGTTAATTGCATTTTTCAACTCTAGAATTTCTGCTTGATTTTATTTTAATTATTTCAATCTCTTGGTTAAATTTATATGATAGAATTCTGAATTCCTTCTCTGTGTTATCCTGAATTTCTTTGGGTTTCTCAAAACAGCTATTTTGAATCTGGTGTCTGAAAGGTCACATAGCTCCATTTCTCTAGAATTGGTCCTTGATGCCTTACTAAGTTCATTTGGTGAGGTCATGTTTTTCTGGATAGTGTTAATGCTTGTAGATACTCTTTGGTGTCAGGGCATTGAAGAGTTCAGCATTTATTGTAATCTTCATAGTCTGGGCATGTTTGTGTCTGTTCTTGGTAAGATTTTCCAGGTATTCAAAGAGACTTGGGCCCCAAGCACAATAAACTGTGGTTTTCGCAGACTCATAGAAGAACCACCTCAGTGGTCTTGGATAAGATCCTGAAAAGTTCTCTGAATTACTAGGCAAAGACTCTTGTTCTTTTTCCTTACTTACTCCCAAATATATGAGTCTCTCTCTGTGCAGAACCACCTGGACCTGGGAGTGTGGTGATGCAAGCACTCCTGTTGCCACAACCACTGGGATTGTGCTGGGTCAGACCTGAAGCCAGCCTAGCACTGGGTCTTGCCAAAGGTCCTTCTTTTCAGTGTATTCCCCCAGGCCCCAGGTATGTCCAGACCTGCTGTCTGGGAACAAGGGATTGGAGTCAAAAACTTTAGCAATTTACCTAATATCTATTCTACTGTGGCTAAGCTGACACTCAAACCACCATACCAAGTTATTTCCATACTTCTCTCCCCCTAACACAGGCAGAGAAGCCTTTCCTGTGGCCACTGCCAGCAGTAATCTACAGTGAGTTCTGCCAGGCCACCACTGATGTTTGTGTAAAACTCAAGGGCTGTTTTAGTGAATGCTGCCAGGCTGGGATTCACCCTTCAGGGCAGCGGGCTCCCCTTTGGCCCAGGGCAGGTCCAGAAATGCTGTTCAAGAGCCTAGACCTGGACTCAGGGACCTCAAGAGCCTGCTAATTGCCCTACCCTACTGTGGCCAAGCTGGTACGTTGAGTGCAAGACTAAGTCCCCTTTCCTTTTACCTCCCCTTTTCTCAAACGAGAGCCTTTCATCATAGCCACTATAGCTGGGTCTCCCCTGAGGCCAGCAGTTTCAGAGCCCAAAGTCCAGGGTGTACTTCATGGGTATTACTAGTGGTTATTTAGGGCCCCAAACGCTTTAGTCAGCAGATGATGAATTCTGACAAGACTGGGTCCTTCCCTTCAAGGCACTGGGGTCCCTTTTGGGCCAGGGTTTCTCTATAAATGTCATTCAGGAGCTAAGGCCTGAAATGGGAGCTTTGTAACTCTGCCCAGTATTCTATATTACCGTGGCTGAGCTGGTATCCAAGATGCAAGATAAAGTCCTCTTTATTCTTCATGTCCTCTATTTAAACAGAAGGAAGACATCATGTCTTTCTTTTATGACTATGAGCTGGCTTCTTCCTTCTATCACATCTTCTTTCTATGACTATGATTTTCTTCCTTGCTATGAGCTGCACTGCCTGAGTTTGTGGGAAGGTGGATGGCTTAGCCATCTCAGCTGGTGTCTTCCTAGGTAATGTACCACCCTCATTGACAGGCTCTAAGCCCAGCCTACCACTAGGAGTTGCCCAGGAATTGCAGTCCTTGTGTCCTAGACTGCCTTTCAAGTTTACCTAGAACCCCAGAGCACTCTGGCTTACAATGGTGAGGCTTGCCAAGAAACTCAAGTTTTTATTGATAGGATGGGTAACTCCCCTCTGGCTAGGGCTGGTCCAAATCTCCCTCTCTGTGCTGGAGCTGGGTGGGCCCAGCACAGCTTTATTTTCCACTGTGACAGAGCAGCACTGGGTTCAATGTAAAGTCCCCTAGTCACTGCATTCTCCCTCCCCAAAGTGCACAGATTCTCTCTCCTTGCAGCATGGCCACTGCCAGGGGGTGGGGGAGGGATGGTGTTGGTCTTTTAAGACTGCCTCTCTTGCCCTCCTCAATTACCCATACAGTTTCCATTTCTGGTGTTCTCCATTCCTTTGTGTAGATCTAAACTCCAATTATACATTTGTTTGGCCATTTGAAAAGATCTTACAACTCCTGATGCTATGTTCACTTTTAAAATTCTTTTTATCTTTGTGTTTAATGTGAAAATTTCTGTTGATAGGCTGTTTTCTTATCTCTTCTTTTGTAAAATCTAATTTGCTCTTAATTCTATTCAGTATAGTTTTCATCTGAGATATTTATAGTTTTCATCTCTAGAAGTTCAATTTGGGGCTTTTTATATCTTCTGTGTAGCTAAACTTTAGAACATCTAGTATACAGTTGTAATAACTGTTCTTCTCTTTTAATTCTAATATTTATGTCAGTTTTAAATTGGTTTTGATTGGTACATTTTTCCCTATTACAGGCCATATTTTCTTGATTCTCTGCATGCTTCACATTCTCTGATTCTATGCCAGATGTAATTTCTACATTGTTGGGTGCTGGATATTTGTGTCCTGTGATATGGCCAATTGTTTACTTGGAAACAGTTTGATCTTCCAGAGTCTTGCTTTTTAAGATGTGTTAGTGGGACCAAAGCAGTATTTGGTTCAGGGACCATTGTTCTCGACTACTGAGGCAAGACCATCTGGGCATTCTGCCCAACGCCTCATAGGTTGTCAGGCTTGTGAAAATAGTCACTATTCCTGATCCTGTAACAGTACCGGTCTTGCACCCTCCAACTCTTCTTTTTTTTTTTTTTTTTTTTTTTTTTTTTTTTTTTTTTTTTTTTTTTTTTTTTTTTTTTTTTGAGACAGAGTCTCATTCTGTCACCCAGGCTGAAGTGTAGTAACATAATCATAGCACACTGCAGCCTTGAATTCTTAGGACCAAGAGCTTCTTCCACTTCAGTCTCCCAAGTAGCTAGGGCTATAGGTGTATGCCACCATGCACAGTGAAATTTTCTTATTTGGTCATTTTCCCAGTATTGGGTAGTTTCCTTGTGAACAACATGCACCAATCAGTAATCCACTGAACTCTTCAGAGGGATTTATTTCTTTTTTTTTTTTTAAATATAGAGTCTTGCTCTGTTGCCCAGGCTAGAGTGCAGTGGCACAATCTCAGCTCACTGCAACCTCTGCCTCCTGGGTTTCAGTGATTCTCCTGCCTCAGCCTCCTGGGTAGCTGGGATTACAGGCACATGCTGCCACATGTGGCTAATTTTTGTATTTTTAGCAGAGACAGCGTTTCACCGTGTTGGCCAGGCTGGTTTCAAACTCCTGACCTTACATAATCTGCCCACCCTGGCCTCCCAAAGGGCTGGGATTCCAGGTATGAGCCACCATGACTGGCCTCCAGAGGGACTTTTTACACAGATCTTTTTTTGTGTAGCTCTCTCCTCTCTGGTTCTCTGCTCTGAAATCTCTAGCCACTAAAGTCTCCCCAGATCCTTAGTTCTGTTTTCTGAACTTAAAGAAGTTTCCTGGGCTCCACCTGGATTTTTGCTTCTTACACTGCGGCCTTAAAATTCTCTCAAGGCAATCAGTAAGCTCAGCAATCATAGGTCTCACCTTCATTGTTTCCTTCTCTCAAGAATCACTGTCTTTCATTGCCTGAGCCTAGTGTCCTGTTGTTTTATATATTTTGTCTTTTTTTTTTGTTTGAATGTTTCAGTTGAAAAGTTACGTCTGGGTTATTTCACTTGGGCTAGAAGCAGCAGTCACTTGTGAAGTTTTAAAGTGGAAGAATTCTGTGTTGCCAGCTCAAAGGAGGTTTAAGAATTATAGATTCTGTGCTATTGGTAGCAGAGCTGAATTTTTGTTTAGAAATTACAGAGCTTACTTTGAACATTTTTGCCCTTGTCCTGGAAGATGCTTAAAGTAACACCAGTGGCTAGAGGTACCTTATAGTTTGATAATACAACTATAAATTATAGCAGTTAAACTCAGCTGGTACAAGTCACCTTATTTATTTATTTAGAGACGGAGTCTAGCTCTGTCACCCAGGCTGGAGTGCAGTGGCACAATCTCAGCTTACTACAACCTCTGCCTCCTGGGCTCAAGCAATTCTTCTGTCTCACCCTCTTGAGTATCTGGGAGTACAGGTGCCAGCCACCATGCCTAGCAATTTTTTTGCATTTTTAGTAGAGATGGGTTTCACCATGTTGGCCAGGCTGGTCTCAAACTCCTTACCTCAAGTAATAAACTTGCCTCAGCATCCCAAAATGCAGGGATTACAGGCATGAGCCACTGTTCCCAGCCCAAGTCACCTCTTTTAAAATGCGACGTTTCTTGGAAATTAATGACTAGTAACTTTCTAACAATTTAAGAGCTACTGATTATTAGAAATTACCTAGTATATATCAGGAACCTACTGAACATTTTATATCCATTTATTCACTGAATCTTCGCCTTAATCCAGGTTCTTTTGTAGCTTAAATAGACTGGAAGAAGTAGAGAAACTTGCCCAAGGTCTGAGAGCTTTTGGGTGATTAGAATCTAGACTTAGAAGATGCCAACCTCTTGCTTTTCAAAGTGTAGTCCACAGACCAGCAACAGTAGCACAATCTCGGGCTCTACTCTTGACCTACTGAATTCAGACCTGCATTTTAATAGGATTCCAAATGATTTGCCTGGACAGTCAAATTCAGAAGTTCTGCTCTAATCCATGCTCAACCTGTTCTCCCTGCCATCTGGTTGAGAGAACATTAGAGAAAGTTGAGCCTTAAGACAAGGTAGGCAGGATAATGTGAAGGCTTGGAGTACTATTCTCATGGTTCTGGCAAGGTTGGGGTGCCATGGTGTATGTATTGAGTAATCAGAGGTAATAATTAAAAACATCTTACCCACTGAGTACTTCCTATGTGCCAGGAACTGTTCTAAAGACCTTTACAATATTAACTGACTTAACCTTCACAACAAATCTATAAAGGTTTTTGCTCATTTTAAAGATGAAGAAACTGGAATTCAGAAAGCTTAAGTCGCTTGCTGAACCCGATTTATTAGGGACAGAACGTGACCTCAAGGCAGTGTGGTTCTAGAGTCTAAGTTTCTAGTTCAAACACATCACACATCATCAGAAAGCACAGAGAACTTGGGCAGAAAGTGGAAGAAGACAAAGAACATGGAAGAAGAGAAGGGGTACAAAAGATGACCTCTATCTTGCTTGGTTTTTTTGTTTTGTTTTGTTTTGTTTTGTTTTGCCAAAAATCTATGCATAGTAATTGAACACTAAAGTGTGCCAGGAACATAAAAATATCTACAAAAGTCTATTTCTCTGCATATCTGAAGCTCAATGTGTCATGGCTCTGCAGGTGAGCATAATTAAATAGTGATGAAGATTTCTTGTCTATTAAAAGACTAAGAAATAGAGAGTAATCGTTTTGGCTATACAATTTTCTGTTAAATCTGAGCAGAGAGCCAACAGCATATTCAGAGAATATTTCTGTGTGCTGTAAAGCAAAGAGAGACAAAAATATGAGAGCTGCTAGCCCTCATTAAAAGGATAAAGGGCTGCTGATTGGTATTTCCTTTTAGGCTTTATGGAAGCTTTAAATTTAAGAGGACACTGCTGCTTGCCGATGTTGGTGAGGGTTTTTGCTTTATGTAGAGTGGATGAATTGTGCTTATGCTTATTTGTAGGTTTACTGAGATATATTTAGATATAATCTATAGTTCCTCCTCCTAGAAAAAAGAAATACAAAAGCACAAGTCAGCTGGCTTCTAGGGCACAATTCAGAGCCTCTATCTTTTATTGTGCATTGCCTCAGTTAATTCGCTTTCTAATTATGATTTTGTTCTAAATTGTTACTTTAAATCAATGCCAAGAGATTGTGTTGAGGTAACATGTTACTTGAGAAATAATAGGGATTTGGTTCTCTGCCTTTAGCTCTGAAAGTTACACTGTTCAGAGAAGCACTGTTTATGTGCTTTTTTTCCCCATACCAACCCTGACTCATTTTGATATTTCAAGCCACCAACAGGACTTGTGCATTAATCAGGAAAGGTGTTCATTCACCTCTGTCCTCAGAAATCACCCATCTCACTTTACTTCTCACCTCATTTTACTCCGCTCTATTTCCACTTAGTCTTCTACTTGGTTTTTGCCACTCTTGTTTTTAACTGAATTTCTACTCTTTTGACTTGCACTTCTTTAGCGTTTTTTTGTCCAAGACCCTTGGAGTCCTGTAGCTCTTCAGTCTTGACCCAGTGGCTCCTCCTGATCTTTCCATGGATTGCATAACATGATCACTCGATTTCAGCCACTTGAGAATCAAACCTTGGAATTAACCGCTGGACAAGTGCCTTGGCTGGGTGTATTTGGAACCCTTAGATGAAAGGCAGACATCTCTATCTCTTGAGTCTACCAAGCCTGCAAAAACATGCAATTAGAACAGGTTTGACTTCTACTATCATCTCCTTTTGGGTTTATCCTTTCTTTGCCCCTTTCCTTCCCACATGTTTCTAGAAATTTTGCTGATGTTGTCCACTTTTATTTCTTTCAGAAAAGCTCTGATCTATGACCCATTCTCAAAGCAATTAACTTTTTACTAGATGTCAGGTGTCTGTTCTGTTAAATCTAAGCATGGATTTCTTTAAAAGATACTAGATTATACTTCTCCCCCTCAAGATAACATGTACATCTTGATAAGCCACTTGACTGAGATCTTCTGACTCACATACTGAAGGTGCCTGAATATCTTGCTGGAACAAGGTGTGATGTCAGTAAATATAATACAAAGCAAATTAAAAAATACAATGGCAACAACACTTACAGCATTAGGAAAATCTGATACTGTGGTACATGCTACAACTATTTGCTGGTTGCCTTCTAGAGACTTTTTTCCTTGGCACAAAGTTTTCAAGATGATATTTCTCAGTCTTCCTTGCAGTTACATGTGGTCATATGATTAAGTTTGGAACAGTAGACTATTAGAGTATATGATGTGCTCAAACACTGTGTCACTTACAAATTCAGGTAAGATTCTGGCTTTGGATTTTGTCTCTATCCCTCACATCCCATGGTCAGCATTTTGATAAGACAGCACCCAAGTTTTGGCTACCCAGGTGAAGACACCACTCAGGAGAAGGCAGTTGTCCAGTAGGAAAAAAGCCTGGGTCCTTGAATGATTTTGTAGAGCAGAGTTGTCCCCACCAGCCTATGTTGGCTAGACTTACTTGAGTGAGAAATAAATTTCTATCATTCGAGTTACTGTCTTCAGGGTTCTTGTTGTTAGAGCAGCTTAGCATTTGCCCAAACCTGTCATTGTGGGGATGTCTGAGTCATCCCCTTGGGGAATTAGGGTTTGGAGACCTGGGTTCTACATATTCAGCATTGGAAAAGTTCTCAGTCTTCCCTACGAAGATAAACTGATTTGTGGATGCTGCCCTTTCCACCTTTAAAACTTTATGATTTGCATAGTTTTCGTTTGAATCACAATCATCTTGAGGGCTTTTTAAAACACAGATTGCTGTGCAACACTCTGAGTTTCTGATTCAGGAATTCTGGGGACGGCCTGAGAATGTGCATTTCTAACAAACTCCCAAGTGGTGCTGATGCCACTGGTCCAGGGACCACTCTTTGAAATCCCCTGACTACTCTTCAGCCTTCCCTCTAAAAACACATTGGAGAAATCTTTTGCCAACATTGATTTGAAGGGCCACTGAAGAAGATGTTGAGGCTCTACCTCACAGCTTTTGGACCACCTGTGAGTTCTCTTGTAGCTCCAGTGGATGGTTTCTATACATGGTGACAGATTCCCACCCAAGTCTCTGAGTTTCTCTAGTTCTCTGCCTGAGGACTTTCTCCAGCACCAGGCAATCTTGCTCAGCCTGCCTGTAGGGCAGCCTGGAAGGGCTAGGGATTGGTGGCTTCCAGTGAAAACCCTCAACTAACAAGGGATGGCTGTTGGTGGATAAATACCCAAGCCTCCCTAGCTAGTGGAACAGTTCTGGGTTGTTTCTTTGTAATACTTCAGACAATCAAGTTGCAATTGCCCACGGAAAACGTAATACTCCCTTTATTGCTTTTTCTCCCTTCCTTGTTTCACTTTCCCCTCTCCCTCACTCCTGCTTTCCAAGATCACCTCCAAATAAACTACCTACACCAAAGTCCTCCAACCAGGATCTCCTTCAGGAAAGGGGGTGGCATTTACATAGAGCCACCTTTCTACTTCTTCCGTTGCCTGGGCACCCACTTATCTTGGTACAACTCTAAGTAGGACAGAGTCTCAAGGGAAATTGGCTATCACTGGAGGTGGGGCACTTATTATTTATTAGAGGTGTTTAAATAGCAACCAGACCACATTTCAGCAAGAACAAATGAGAGGCAGTAAGGAGCAACCTTTATGGGTGTGAGCTCTGGAGCCACAGTGCCTGATTCAAACCTCAGGTTTGCTGCTTACTACATGAGATGCTGGATAAATTACTAGCTCTTTGTGTCTCAGTTCCTGTATCTATAAAATGGGGGTAGTAATATTTACCACCGTATAGGGTTTGGGGAGGATTAAATGAGCTAACACATAAAAAGTTCTTAGGACAGTGCATACACATAGCAAGCTCAATAAATATTAGCATTTTATCAAATTTCTGGAGCAGGGACTCCAGAATAATGGGGGAGGAGGCTTCTAAGTCTTTTCCAACCCTGATGTACCTTCTCTTCATTTCAGGAACAGAACAGCCATCTCTCTACCACTTGCTAGAGCAGACAGTTGGCAGAGAGCTATGTGTTCTCAAATTGTTTGAAATGACTCTTGTCCTTCTGTTAGCCTATGTTCCTTGTTGATTTTGGTAAACCACCAGTTAAAATTTTTAGAAAGAAAAAATGGAGACAATGAAGGATTGTCCTAATTGTTAAAAGTCACTAGCAATGGAAGCTTCCTAATATCTTTCTGTAAGACACATCCACAGCAAGTGATTGGGGAGCATAAACATACTATTTACTTTAAAAATACTTTTAATACCTACAGTACATACTCTCTGTAAAAAATTTAGAAAAAAAATAAAGATCAACCACAATAATCCTACTTCTTACTAAGATGTTCGTTTACATAGCTTTGTCTATGGATGGATGGATGGATGGATGGATAGATAGATAGACAGAGAAATAGATAGAAAAATGAGATTTTTTCCATACAAGTTGCTTTATAACATTTTTCACTTAATGTATGAATAGCAATCTGTGCCTTGAAATATTATTTTGCATCATTTGATCGCCTCTAATTCTACTCTTAGAAGGTGATTTACTTTTAAATAAAAAGGGTATCTTGCTATCTAACTAATGTCTCTGAAAATACAGATAAAAAAGAGATTGGAAAGAGTCTGTAGATAAATGTCCATACAAAGCTTAAAGGGATTAGCTGAAAACAGCAAATAGGGAAATGCTTTCCACATAGATAATTTTATGGGTGAAACTGGGTTCACCAAACCTTTTCCTAAAGCTGCTAAAAAAATAACTTTCAAACGTATTTTTTAAATCTCTTCTCTTGGTCTCTCCCCTCCCACAGAAACATGGGTTAAGAAAGACATTTCATCAACATTAGCAAGGAGAGTTATCAAGTTGACTAGATAGAATATGAACTGAATTGTAAGCTTTGAAATAGTTCTGATTTCAATTGTGGGGATCAGGGAGGAAGCAAAAAGTAGAGCCTAGGCTAATATTTTGTTCTCTAATTTAAAGGCCATGAATGTGAGCTAATTATACAGGGTATATTCCTCTGTGGAACTAGGGAGAGCTCCACTTTTTTGTGTGTGCCTCTTTCAGGTACATAATATAGAGGGCACAAAAAAATCAGACTCTTCCTTCATTCTGGGAAGTCAAGGACATACTATCCCCTATGACTACATATCACCAGACATAAGTGGTATAACCCAAAATTGATTTCTAACTTTTATAATTAGTTCCAAAATAAAGAGAATGTACTAAGTATACCAATACATTATACAAAGGTTTGAATGGAAAAGAATTAGGAATAAAAATAAGGTAAAGGATTTTAAGTCTGTCTTGGGGTAGTGACTACCACTAAATGAATTCGAAAGTTATTTAACTTTAAGTAGTGCTTTGAAGAACATGGAAAGAATGAGAGACCCTATTCATGTTAAATCCTTCTCATACCATTCCAATTGGCAAGTAAGCAAGAATGCATACCAGGAGAGGTCAAGGTGATTTTGAGGCCATGATGCCCCCCTCCCTGTGCAGCAAAACAATCTGGTTATGGAATTCAAAAAGAAATGAAGTCAGGCAGAGGGACTTGGAATGGTGTAAGGGGGAAAAGAGGTAATATTCAGAACTTCGAAGTGGTGAATTTGACTTTCATGTGGAAACAATTGGTGACATCACTAATATCTTCAAAAGAATGATGACACAATCCAAGTGGCACAAAAGATGGGAAATCTTGTTTTAACATAATTTGAGTGTGTAGGACATAGATGCAGAATGTGAGCAGAGAAGATAAAAAGGCTTCAACCTGCCCATTGATAAGTAGAAAATGAGTCTGTTGGCAGAGTGGAAAGGAAAAGGCCATCTTCGTTGGTGCGAAAATAAGACCATGCTTGCTAAGGATCTAAATATGTAGTGTATCAAAAGAAAGGTAAAAGACAGTGGTAAGCATCTTTGCTTTGGGCCTGGAAGAAGAATTACGCATTCTTTGAACTGGGATAAGAAGAAATAGGAAAGGCTTTAGAAGTATGCTAAGCTAAATAATGGGAAGTTAAGAAAAGATGCTGTTCAGTCAGAGCTGGAAATTTCAAGTAAAAGTTGTGACAGTAAAATTCGAACTCACTGCTAAAGTGATAGACAAAAATATATTATCCTGAGGAAAACAGAGAAATAGAGAAAAGCATTGATGCAAACCTCTTCATGTTAATTTCCTTCTTTTCACAAAAAAGTAGATGATAGAAAACTGACCTTCTTATTGGTAATGGTAAATCAGCACTGAAGCTCAAACTTGAGATAATGTCTATCCTGGGAAGTGAAAGAATCAGATTGTAAAGGGGGTGGGATCACATTTCTGCCCAGGGAACTGTTGGGTAAAAGAGAGTGAACCCAGATTAGACCTGGAATGAACTTTAGTAAAAGCAAAAATCTTTACATTTTACAAATGTTCAAATGTTTCACTTTTCAAGTTTTGCCTCAGAGAGACAAGTTTGAAAAACTCTTTCATGTGCTAACGTACGTCTCAAAGCAAAGTAAACCTTAAACAAGGCAAACAAAAGCTTTGCTTAGGCAAAATAGCATGAACAACCTTGAACACAGACACATTAAACAGAACCTAGAGTATGAACTTGTCTGTTTTCTTTCCTGTCACTTGATTTGCATGTAAACGATGCACCACTCATCCAATCCTATCTCCACCCTATTAAGGAATTTCCTTTTGGTATTTCTATTTATTTTTTTCAAGAGGAAGAGAGCTATTACTGTTTTCTGCAAGGTATAAATGGAAGCTAAAGTCAACTCTGTACATCACCAGGCAAATGAGATGGGATGATATGATTGGCTAACTCACACTTATACTGGAGAATATTAAGGCCAGTGATCACAAGGGGGCTTTTGGCTCTCTTGGCATTAAGAACTACACCAGGGATCTGCACACGGCCACCTTTTAAAAATTATCATTGTCTGTTTCTCTCTTCTATTGAGGGATATCACCGTAAATCATTTGATCATATTTTTTACCACTAAGGTTGCAGCTGATTTTCACGGAAGGACCATTAAGTGGATGGCATTGATTATTTATTTTGATCAGTTACTGAAAACCTCAGATTAGATTCACTAGGTGTTTTGAATTGACTACTTAATTGAAATATATAACAATTTAATTAAATATAAAATGCAGACAATTGACAAAACCATTACAAAGAAAAATTTTTAAATGGAATTGAACAAAGGGATGGTTAGGCTGAATTATTAAGAATGGGTCATGTGAAATAATATATCATAGCCACAGAGAAGGGCTCATCATGGCTCAGAGAATGTCCAACTTAGGTGAACTAAGGCTAGCCTTTCTCTCTGCTTTATCAAGGAGTCTTCCAAGAAGAAGAGCTACGTATGTAGGGAGAGACTGCTAGGATTAGAATGTAAGGAGAAAAATGACTGAGTGGGTATGGAATGGAATAATGATATTCAGAACAATAAGAATTTATGTGGATGCTTTGAGCGAAAAGGTGAAGTCAGTAAAGTTACTTTATCTTTTTGAGCCTTAGTCAAAAAGCTGGGTGAATAATATGTATATTTTGGTAGTTTGTGGGGATTAAATGGAGTGATTTAATGTTTGTGAATTACCTACAGTGGTGCTTACAGCAAATGTTCAACAAACGTAGCTGCTGCTGTTGTTAATTGTTGTTGTTATTGTGAGGTCAGGCTTGTTTCCCAGATAAAGCAGTTGATTTTTCTGTGTGTGCTTGCCTCGAGGCCAGCCATTTCACAATCCTTATTAACAAGCACAGTAATCGAGGGACCTAGAGAAAGTAAAGGCCAGAGACTGCAAATAAAGGGCACACGTGTCCCATGCTCACTACTTCTACACCCAAAGCAGACGTAAGTAATCAACTGTAGTACTCTCCATTGACCCTGAACACAGCCTCGAAATCCTTCCCACATTCTTTTTCAGGCAGTTCCCAGTTCAGTGATTCAAAGGGAGCGCTTGTGATAAAATCTACTTGGTAAAATAGAATTAGCTGAAATGAAATTGCACTTAGGGAAATAGTACTCATGGGGAAAATGAGCAGAAGTTTTTTCATTTTTAAAGGATAAAACAGCTTTGAAGAAAAACGAGAGCTGATTGATGCAATGAGCAAAGTTTGTTCTGAAAGGAGATTCCAAGATCCATAAACCATCCTTTTTGTCAAGATACTGTTTTGTCATAGTAAAGGAAAACACTGAGGCTAGGTTAGGGAAAAGCCATATGCCGAACACCTTGTTTTCGGTAACAGCTGCAGAACAATTGAGGAGACATCAGGTCCTGCCTCTAAGTACTTCACCTTGCTCCTCTAAATGGAAACACAAGTGCCTGAGGATATTTGAAGCATGACAAACATCGGAGGAGTGCTGATGTAAAGCCCTGTAAAGAATTTCCATGCCTGATCATATAACAGATGGCTCCCTACAAAAATCATTTTAATATTAAACAGACAATTCAGGCCTATGAAAAATTCTGCCATAAATCTGTAATTGAAAATATTAAAAAACATCCATTCAAAAAGACTGTAAATTTTTGCAAGGAATTTCTTATGCATATCAGAGCTTATATCAAAAGATGGAATGTCCCTTCTCATCTAAAGAGGGGATTGCAAATCAATTCAAAGGTCTATAGACTTAAAAAAAATCTTAGATGGAAAGAAAGGTGTGTGTCTCGTGTGTGTGTGTGTGTGTGTGTGTGTGTGTGTGTGTGTGTGTGTTACTTTGTCTAGTTGATCTTCTTACACACCTGTACTCACTGAACACCTTCCTCAGCCCATACTGACCCATAGGCCCTCCTGTTTCTCCTGTCCCTCAGCTCCTTGTGAATTCTGTAGTCCTCTTGCCCAACATGGATCCCATGCTCAGACATTTTGGATGACACTCTTTTTACGACACTCTGGAACTTCTGACTTTCTTGATTTCCCACCACTTCTATTGCTACTCTGGCAAGAGCTCTGAAAGTGAAGGCTTTTGAGGACTTAACAGTTTCCTGGATCCTCAAGTTATTGCTGCTGAGATTTCAGTTCAGTAGTATACATGATTTTGTCCAACCTTCTTTGTTGCTGTTACTTGTTTTTCATTGCTACCCAAAACACCTCCCATCAATTCATAGTCCTAAGTGAACTCTTACCCCATCATTTGCCTATCTGCCTTATGCATGGATAAAGGAGAGACCTGCCCAGCATCTCACTTCTAGAGAGTGGCCATCACCTGCTCCCTGGCCCACCTGCCCCTTCACACCTCATGAAACTTCCTGCTTCAGGCCTCCAGGGGGTTGTGTTAACATCTGTAGATTCTAGCTTCTCTTAGGTCAGAACCCCGGGAATTCAAGAGATTTTAGGAGAGATGTGGACAAGCTCTTAAAAATTAAATAGTTATATATTTGTTTAGTATGATTTTTAGAAAAAAGTTATCAAAACCATAATTTCATGGGCTTTTAAATTATGATTAAGGGAAGGCTAAGGAAAAACAGGGAGTCCATTTAAAGTTAACTTTGAAGACTCAAGGTAAGGTGAAGGGAGGATGCAAAACAAGGACACCAGATGCTAATCTGAGGAAGATTGTGTGGAACGAGAGGATGCTTGATGGTCCAAATTAGAAAACATAAAGGCAGTCATCTGCACTGGACATGTGTGTGTATAATTGGCACATGGTATTATAGTCTCTGTCCCCCTCTTTCAGGTCATAGACTTTTGTCTTCCCTATACAGACATAGCAAGACATAGCGTTTCCAATTTCCATGCTATTGAGCTAGGTAATACGACTCTTTAGCCATTCTACTGTACCATGACAGCAATAAAATCTCTTAAGAGTTTAGGAGCCAACTGATTTTGCTTCCACACAATTCTCTAGTCCTTTAAAGAGCCATAGCAACTAAAACAATTTACTGGTGTTTGCTGGTGGCTGTTATTGGCTTTCTTTTTGTTTATTTTGATTTATTTACTTTATACTTAACAAAAGCAAGAAACATCAGTGAAGAGAAGGGTGGTCAGCCCCAGTTGTCCTTTGCTTCCCGAATAGGAAGTCTTTTGTTAGCATCCATTACCACCTTAGGGGACTCTCAAATCAACATGCCTCCCTGACCCAGATAGGCCTGTGACCATAAATGGTTATATTGGAGGGAAGGTTAATAGTTCCATAGTCCTTACTTAACATCGGAAGGGATTTACGTTTAAGTTGTCATATAATAAAGGCTTCAAAATTTTTACTTTAACAGCTGCTTACATAGAGCTATGGCAAGACTTACTCCAGGCACTTCACCAATAGAGACAGATTTATTTTAATCTCCTTAATAACTCCACGACTAAGTGTACTTTATGTCCCCATTTTCAAGTCGAAAAGATGAGGCACAGAAAAAATATGTATTGGACTCACAACCCTACAAAGAGTGAGAGGAAATTGGAACTAGGATTCTCATATTTTCCACCACTATCCAAGGCTGAAAACTACTGAAAAGTGGACAGGCCCTCATATGCGGATTTATCTAGACTCTAAAAATGAGGTGGAAGAATAAAAGACAATGGTATCTTTACACTATGCAGTCCTCCAAGAAGAATCACACATGTAGCCCTCTACAACACACACACACACACACACACACACACATGCACATACAGAGCTGACTTCATAGGTGTGCGATCTGTGCAGTTTCACAGGCCCTGCAGTTAGGACCTTCACACATAAAGTTCTGTAGCCATCTTGAAATTCTTTATGATTTTTGAACAAGGAATTCTGCATTTTTATTTTTCACTCGGCCCTGCAAATGATGCAGCCAGTCTTACACATACGTGCATGCACACACACACACACACATGCACACACACACACAAACACACACAGACACTGAATACCGGTGTGTTTGGGGTAGGAGGGGTCCCTATACTATTTACTACTTGAAGGCAAAACTGTAGCTGTTTACTGGTATATCCCAGATAATTCACCAGATAATTGGAGGGAATGAATGGAGAGGTGACACTGAATCTGTGTATGAGGAATAATAGAACAAATCTGTCAATAAGTGACCAGTCTCTACACTGGGGGCAAATCTGCTTATTTGATACCCTCACAGCATCAGCATCATACCTTGCAAAATATGCTTATTACAAGAGGCTGACAGCAGAAATATTCTGTGGCGAGGTCACAAAATTTAATGAACACCACTGCTGAAAATAGCTAGTTCTTTTAATTTGCCTACAGTTATGTAGTTATAGTTCATGCTTCTTCTGAAGATCAATATTAATTTTCTGATTAGGAGAAAGATAAATAATTTGATCTAGATTAAATTTAGTTCAACCACAAAATTTAAATAGTTTAATTTTGGTGGGGGGAGCAAAATGTTGTATTCTTAAAGAACCTATTGCTTCTCCTGCTTCTTTGTTTAAAATGTCATGTGGGCCGGGCACAGTGGCTCACACCTGTAATCCCAGCATTTTGGGAGGCCAAGGCAGGCGGATCACCTGAGGTCAGGAGTTCAAGACCAGTCAGACCAATATGATGAAACCCTGACTCTACTAAAAATACAATAATTATCCAGGCGTGGTGGCATGTGCCTGTAATCCTAGCTACTTGGGAGGCTGAGACAAGAGAATTGCTTGAACCTGGGAGGCGGAAGTTGCAGTAAGCCGAGATTGTGCCACTGCACTCCAGCCTGGGTAATAAGAGCAAAACTCTGTCTCAAAAAACAATAAAGTCATGTGTTTAGGGGCAAGGAATGGGAGGGAGGTTGGGTAGCAGAGACACATGCTACTCCTCAGGTGTGTGCTGGCTAGAATCCTCCTGGTCTCTGGGATATTCTTTGCCCATTGGTATCATCTTTGCCCTGTTGTCTTTGGATGCCATCTTCTGAGGCTGATTTAACTTAGAATTCATTTTTTTTTAAGATAGGGTCTCATTCTGTCACCCAGGGTGAAGCACAGTGGTTCAGTGCAGACTTGAACTCCTTGGTCTCATGTGATTCTATAGGTACACAACACCACACCTGGCTAATTTTTTTTTTGTTTTGTATTTTTTGTAGAAGCAAGGTTTCTCCATGTTGCCCAAGCTGGTGTCAAACCCCTGGGCTCAAGCGATCCACCCACCTCAACCTCAAAGTACTGGGATTATAGGTGTAAGCCACTATGCCAGTTCAAGCTTCCATTTTTGTGACTCAGTTTCTTTAGCTGTCTAGTCTTTTTTATGTGGCAGTTCACCCCCAGCATCTGCCTTAGCAAACTCTGTGGAATGCCCATTGGCTTCCACCCAAAATCTGCACCATCTAAGAAGAAAGAATAGTTTGGGCGTACTAAACTAGAGGAGTTCCTCCCTCTAAATCTGTTCATTTATGTGGCTATGCCCCAGGGCAGTGGGGACGATGCCTCTTCTTTACCTTGAGGAGTGTCATACTGATTTAATAACACATCTCCCTCTGTCTTTTAGCCTAAACCCAGAGAGGGCAAAACCAAGACGTTTATGTCTGGTTGCAACACCTCCTTTTCCTGTCTCCTTTGCTTCTCCCTACTATTTTCAAGGACAAGATGTGAGGTTTTTCTATTAATTCTATGTCGTATCTTTTTTCTTTCTGACTGAAGATTAGCCTTAAGGACACACTTGGCCTTGATATGATAAATGGAGCCTGAAGAAATTTGGAAAAATTCTTTCTCAAGAAAATAATCTGGTTTGCGAGATATTCTTATTGCACGATCCAACCTAATGTCAAGAGTTGAATGTTACCTCCTCTTTGCATACGTTCTGCTTTAATTACTAAGCTTCCCTCAGACAAATAGATATTGAGGACAGATTTAGAGTAAAAGCCTTATACTCAGAAAGATAAAAAAGAAAACAACACTGTTTAAAATTATTTATTCTATAAAAACTGTACCATGATGATCACTCTGCTTTAGGGACACACAACAACAGTGATATCAGTGATATCTTCCTTCTTTCTTTCTTTCATCTTTTTTTTTTTTTTTGATACTTGTTCAGACTGGAGAGCAGTGCCACAGTCATGGCTCACTGCAGCCTTCAACTCCTAGCTCAAACAATCCTCCCACTTCAGCCTCGCAAGTGACTAGGACTAGAGGAAGGTGCCATCACACCCTTCTAATTTATTTTACTTTTTGTTGAGATGGGTTCTCACTATGTTGTCTAGGCTGATATGCTATATCCTTAGAATGTATGTCTTTCCCTTGGACAAAGGAAGGCTATGTGTCAGTTGTGTAGCCTTCCTCTTGGTTTCACTTGTGGGTCTTGTACAAGCAAATCTCATTTTATTGCACTTTGCTTTGTTGCATTTTGTAGATATTGGTTTTTAAAAATCACAGGTTTGTGACAACTCGGCATCTACCAAGTCTATAGGTGCCATTTTTCCAATAGCATGTGCTCATTTTGAGTCTCTGTCATACTTGGATAATTCTCACAATTATGTTTTATTTTTTCCTACATAATGAAGGTACACTCCTGACCCACCCTGTAGTTGGACATATGAATAATTCTGACCAATAGGCTACATGAAGAAATAAAGTGCTTGACCTTTGGGCTAAAGCATAGGAGAGTAGTCATGACCATTGGCAGCCCATGTATTCCAGATAGTACAGCTACAAGATGGTGAAGCTGCTGCATCCGGGGTCCTTAAGTCATATGTGGGTCAGAGCAACCTGCCTCAGCAACCTTCAATGGAAGTGAAGTGAGAAACTTTTGATGTGTTAAATCTGACATTTGGGAATTAAATTTTCACTGTGACATAGTCTAGCCTAATCTGACCAACAGGAATGAAATGGGAAAAGGACTGAAGGCACATGTATGTTTCCTCCTGCTCCTACTCTTAAGGAGATTTTAAGGAAGTCTCACTCAACATCATAAGGCTGCTCCTATCAGCATGGAAGGCTAAGAAATACCATTTTTTTAACATGACAAATGCTGCCTCCACCATTAGTCAAGAAAAATAGAAGGATAACTATTGGGCAGGCCACTAGCATGGTTTGCCACAATCTACCTCCTTGCTTACCTATCATTCAGATGCACCCTTATTTCTAGTGGGATGGAAGTAAGGCTTGTACCAGCTCACAAATTCCAGCTGTTAAAATTTCAGACATTTTGTGAGTTGATTGTAAGAGATAGCCATTATTAAGAATTAATATATAAGCTAGGCATGATGGTATACAGCTGTAGTTCCAGTTACTCAAGAGGCTAAGGCAAGAAGATCATTTGATCCCAGAAGTTTGAGGCTGCAGTGAGCCCTGATCACACCACTGCATTCTAGCCTGGGCAGTAGAGCAAGACCTTGCCTCTAAAAAAGTATAAATTAAAAAAATTATATAAATTTACAGTTAAATGAATGGCATTAAAAACAAAGGTAATATATACTCAAAATTCACAACTTCTTAATTATTTTACCACATTTTTCTATTATCTATGAATCTATCATATCTGTATAATGAGATACTTCAAAGTGATGTGATAAAATGCATTTGGTCCAATTCCACCCTCATTGACATCATATTGGTATCTTGAAATGAGCCATGGTGGGAGTAGTTACACCACAGGATTCAGCAAATACTGTAAATCAGGGCTTGATCTTATCGTTTGACTGTCAAGACTTAATGATAAAGAAAATATTACTGATGTAAATTAAACTAAAAGTATATTATGACAATAGCCTCTACATGGCAAATAGCACCAAAAATTGAGGAAACATTCTTTCAGTATTTGACAACTAAGATCTGAAAAAAGTTGCTTTCATCGTTGAATAAATGAATTCTGCCATATGTCTTCATTACACCTTCATTGCTTCATTTTCATCTTACTCATAAAAACATAAACATCAACCAACATTCATGTGGGAATTACACTTATTTGCAATTGTTTTGTCAAAAAAACGTTCTGTAAGAATCAATTGGCCATAAGGAGTTTACAGTAAAAATTATTGTATATATTATTTGTAAGTTATGAGATACACATACTTTATATCAGTAAACATATAGCGTGCGCGCACGTGTGTGTGTGTGTGTGTGTGTGTGTGTGATATACACAACCCTATCTCAGCTGGTTGTTAAACATTTATCAGACCCCAGTTTCTTTCCAAAGAACATCCCAAGTGAGAAAACCTCAAAGGCTCCTGCGTTTCTTGCATCCAGCTTGAAATGTAGGTCTTAGGGGAGATAGTCTTTCCATCAGATACAAATGGAAGGTTGTTTGATTGGTTGGTTTGTTAGGTGTCTGCTAGCCTATAAACCAAAGGACAATTGGTCTGCCCTCCATGTTCAATAGTGGATTAAAAGCAGGACTAATATAATAAGCGCCCATTTTGAAGAGGCTGGAAAGTGCACAGTCAGCATTTATTAAAGCACACAGTCATCATAGAAAGTAAGCATTTCTGCTTGACAAGAGTAGCAAAGGCTTCCTGTCTTGCCATGGGTAAGTTCCTTGGTGGGCCGATCTGGCTGAATTTGTTTATTCTCTCTGGAAGGATCTACTAGAGTTCCTCTTTCCTTCCACTTCTGGCTCTTCCCTCTGATGTGGCATGGTAAACATGCTCTTCCTGGGGATACATAGCATTCAAAACCAACTTGCTATTGGTGTACTTTTTAGTAACCAGGGACTATTTTAGGGGTTTACTAATCATAGAGAATCTGGGGACAGTCTTAGGGAGAAGAAAGTACTTTGGAAATATAGTTCCATTTAAACTTAGAACAGTTTTGCTTTATTTGCCCCTAGTAAAGTCTATATTTAAAAATAAGTGGGCTGGGCATGGTGGCTCATGCCTGTAATCCCAGCACTTTAGGAGGCCAAGGTGGGTGGATCATCTGAGGTCAGGAGTTTGAGACCAACCTTGTCAACATGGTGAAACCCCCTCTCTACTAAAAACACAAAAATAGCTCAGAATAGTGGCAGGCATGTGTAATCCCAGCTATTTGGGAGGCTGAGACAGGAGAATCACTTGAACCGGGAGGCAGAGGTCGCAATGAGCCAAGAAAACATTATTGCACTCTAGCATGGGCAACAAGAGTGAAACTCCGTCTCTAAATAAATAAATAACAAAGAGGTTATCCAGGTGTGGATTTCAAGACTGAGGAATCTCCTTTTTCACGTATAGGTCTCCATGTTCTGCCCGTCTTTCTTGCCCTAGACTCAATGGCTGCTGTCCAGAAGCAGTTAGAAGCAATCAGTTCCTGGGGGGAAAGCAACATCCCAGACCCCATCACTACTGGCAGGCTTTGTGCCTTCTTCCAGTGGAGCACCAATACATAAATAAATAGCCTTATTTAGCCAATTACCTGCATTACCAGTAAAGAAGGCAACAATCAAATCAAATGTTCTACCACAACCTAACACATACCAGCAGCTTTCTGGCTTAAAGTCTCCAAGTGCTTATTACCCAAAGCCCCATTCTATGTCTCTCACAAAGTCAGTTTCATATTTTAGGATTACTGAAATCATCCCACTTCTAGATACCAAATTTTGTTGTCAGTTTGACATTATATTTGTCTTTGAAAGGTAGAAAATGAAAAAATAGTAGTTCGAACATATTCATGATTTTGTTTTTTCCACAAGCTGTTGCAGCACTTCACCCCTGAGTCAAGTGCGTGCTCTGCCTCCAGCATTGTGTCCGTCATTCAGAAGGGGAAAGGCAGAATACAAAGAGTGCAGGCAGAACTGATCTAGTCCCTGTAGGAGCATTACTGAAAGCCCCTTATCCAAAATGATGATGATAATAATGAATAATAAAAATTATAATTTCTGGTAAAATGTATCAAGATATCACCGTAAGAGGAAATCTGATAAAGCTACACTCAGATACATTAAGTTCCTATTTTTCTGTAACTAATTGTTAATTATCCTTTTACTATAACTGGAATAATTTCCAGAGAAATCTCTGTATTCAGTTGCCAAGGGCAACACTAATGTCAAATTTTTGACTTTGGTAACCACACTAGAACTTTTATAAGATGGGTTATAAAAACCAAAATTGTCTGTTGATGACTGGATAAGAGACTTGACTCAACATTATGGTCTTATAGCAATCTCTGCATTCTATAAATTCAAAAAGAACTGCCCAGCTGGGATGCAGTAATTTCATTTTCTCTAAAATATCAGTGTAATCACATAAAAGGGAAAATGGCCCCAGGAGAAGTTCTCTTGCTATTAGCAGAAACATATATAAAACTCTTCTCAGAAAAGGGCTGTTAATCTTGTCATTGGAAAGGGTCCTAAAAAGTCACTTAATGCCATCTTGGGTAGATAAATTAGTATCCTAACCTTAAAAATATATCCAAGGAAGAAGTTTCAAACTCTTTTTCTGTTGGCTTAATTATTATGGGAACTGCCTTGGAGCAATGTTGAAAAACATTGATGATGCAGTTCTTTCAACAGGTATTTATTGAGCATCTACTTTGTAACATAGTAAGAGAAATAATGAAACCTGAGATATAATCTTTCATGGCAAAGAGATTATAATGTAGTTGAACAGATAAAACATGAAGAAGGAAGAATTTGCCACAGAAAAGGGTATGAAATGACCTAAAAAGAATCCCTTGAAGGAGGGTGATCATGAATGTCAGGATAGAGAACATACCCATGCATCCAATATTATCAGATTCTCCCTAACTCTCATCCCTGGCACTTCTCTTACCCCTACTTCCTTTCTGTCTCCTTTCTTGCCTTGGTTCAAGCTTCAGTGATTTTCCACCTAAACTATTATGATAGATACTGAATTTGCCTTCATTTCTCTAGCTTTAACCACCAAAGTCTTTAGCAACCCATACTCAGCACTGTAAGAAAGTGATCTTTAAAATAGTGATCTGATGGCTTTTTCCAGGCCTGGGATTAGGGTAAGACAAAGGAAGTACTTGCCTGGAGTGTAAAATTTAAGGGGCCTTAGAAAATTCAGTAACCAAGATAATTAACTTTTTAATGAAACATTTTTTAAAAATCAAAATTAATGCAAAAGATCCGTGATGAACAAAATGTCAAAATGTTAAATAAAAATAAGACCCGACAGTGTTATGCCAAGCCATATTGGATCCCGAGACAAAAGTAAAAATGTATGTTTCTAGATTAATGTTTTTATGTGTTCTTAAAATGGTGGTTTTACAGAATATCAAAGTAATTGAAAAAATATCAAAAAGTTAAAAAATGAGTATATTAGAACTCAACATTATTTTATCCAAATATTTTATTTTTAATCGAAAACATAATTTATTATTTTTAATGCTTTGGTTTTAATAAAAACAGTCATCAATTCAATAATATTTTTTAAATGTCTTTCTTGCCTTGATGCCTTTGCTCATATTACTACTTCTGCCTGGGGTGCCCTTGCTCAAATATATATCGGGTAGATGATTAAACATTTTCTATAAATAAGCTTTTCCTGAACTATCCTTCCCTACTCTTTATTCCCCAAATCAGGCAGAATATGCCACTTTTCCTTTGTGCTTTTCACTATAGTCTGTACTTACCTCTATCAAAGAACCAGTGGCATTTCAGGCATATGTATTTTATTATTTGCCTTTTCTAAGACAGGACTACCTTATATACACCATGGAATACTTTGCAGCTATAAAAGAGAACGAGATCATGTCCTTTGCAAGGACATGGATGGAGCTGGAAGCCATTATCCTCAGTAAGCTAACACGGGAACAGAAACCAAACACCACATCTTCTCACTTAGAAGTGGGAGCTGAACAATGAGAACACATGGACACAGGGAGGCGAACAACACACAGGGGCCTGTCGGGGGTGGTGGGGAGAGGAAGAGCATCAGGATAAAGAGCTAATGCACATGGGGCTTAATACCTAGGCAATAGGTTGATAGGTGCAGCAAATCATCATGGCACACGTTTACCTTTGTAACCTGCATGTCCTGCACATGTATGCTAGAACTTAAATTAAAAATAAGGCAGGCATTGTTCTTATTTATCATGGAATCCTTGGTGACTAGTATGATGTCCGAGACTCTGTAGGTACTTAATATTTGCTGAATGCCTAATTAATGGACAAACAAGGGTGAAAAAGTGCTAAATATAGTGGAAGAAAAGCAAGTAGAAAAGCTTTGTTGGAAACTTAGAAACTGTTTTAGATAAAGCCAAACATTTGTGTAATTTGCAAAAATTCATAGTAAATTACTGCAAAATAGACAAGTCAATTTAATTAGTTGGTTAATTAAATATACTTAATTATTTAGCAAGGCTAATCTGTTCACCCTCTATTGAAGGACGAAAGAAATTCAGGCAGGGAGACAAAGTAAAAGTCTATTGTAATAGTTTGTGTCTGAAGTGATAAGTGTTTATAAAAAGGTAGTAGTGAAAGAAAGAAAAAGCAAAATCTGGCTGAAAAGTTAAGAATTATTTCATTGGATTTGCTAAAGTGAAAGTAGAATGCCATAAGAAACAGTTACATCTCAGTGCAATTTTTTCTTAAAACGTAGCTAAAGCTTCAGGCATTGTTCAAGGTCCTTGTCAACATATAGGGCCATTTTATCTTTTCAGCCCTAAGGCACCATGTCATAGTCCCACAAGTTTTTCATAGACCCATGAAAGTGTTTGAGTGATAAAAAAAAAAAAAAAAAAAATCGTTGACTCCAATAAAACAGGAAAAGAAAATTGCAATGTTGAAATGAACAAGTGTTTGATTCACCCTCCACAGAAATGTTTGAAACATTAAAAATATTTTATTGGCTGCACAATATTGCAAGGAAGACAGCAACATTGAAATTAACAAGTGTTTAATTAAATGTCTTTAGATTGTAACATTAGGTCAGCTAGTTGAGGGCAACTCCACTCAACTGATATATAAGTTACATTTAATGTGCAATGAGTGCATTTTAATATGTGTAATAAAAGACAAGAGGGCCTCCAAAACTAAGAGTTCATAGAGCCTATGAACTACCAAAACAACACACACTCGGATGGTTCTCATCACAATGATCATTATCTCTGTACCTCACAGGTGGATTCTGAATGCTGGGTCAATGTCCGTAGGAAATGGCTCCAATTGTTTATACTAGTTTCTAAGCATCTGAATCTGAACCCTAAATGAGAATGTAAAATGAAATACCATTTCCTTAGTCTACTTTTTCAAAGTTTATATTGTGTTAATTTTTAAATGCAAAGTTTAAAGTACATGTTTTAGGCTGGGCTCACTGGCTTATGCCTGTAATCCCAGCACTTTAGGAGGCCAAGGTGGGCAGATCACTTGAGGTCAGGAGTTCAAGACCAACCTGGCCAACGTGGTGAAACTCTACCTCTACTAAAAATACAAAAATGAGCCACGAGTGGTGGTGTGTGCTTGTAGTCCCAGATACTCAAGAGGCTGGGGCGGGAGAATCGATTGAACCTAGGAGGTAGAGGTTGCAGTGAACCAGCCTCACACCACTGCACTCTAGCCTGGGTGACAGGGAGAGCGACTCTGTCTCAAAAAAAAAAAAAAAAAAGTATCTGTTTCAATGAAAACAAAAAGCAAATGCTACTGATGGTCAATACTAACATAGTAAATGTTTCTCAGTAATTGGCATTTTAGCACAAGAAGATGAGCTGAATTTATCTACAAGTGCTTATGCAATGCATCCTTTGCTTTTACCCTGCCAAGAATGGGGAAGCTGGATTTGGATACAATGGATGAGAGGTACACCTAGGTGGAGCTTAGTCATTGACCATTAGAATGGTCCATAAGATCAGTAACAAAGAACATTATCCAGTTCTTTAAACTGTCTTGTAGTGTAGCATCCACAAATTGCTGTTCCTGTGCCATTTTAAAAAGCCAGTTCCTAGGGACTTTGTCTTAAACAATGTAAACAATCAATTTACACAGCACTGATCTTCTTCAAGTCCAGTTGACTTCTCACTGCGACAGTGGCATATATAGGTGGCATGAAGTGCCAGGAGCAGCAGCATCTCATTGGCGAAGGCCTGGGTTCTATCTACGGAACCTCAGCAGGTATGATTGATATGTTGGCGAACACCAAAGGTGAGCTGCACTGTAATTCCACTGTACTGAGCCCATGTCTCTGGTAACTAAAGTCACCTCTGGAAATAGCTATTTAAACACCACTTTTCAGATAAGTATATTTTCTTTAAGCAACTGTACCTGGCTGACGAGGGAAATGGACGTTTAATTCACAGAGAGAGAAAATCAGTTTTGCTTTCAAGGGGTTTGACTCTGAAAAAAGTGTAATTTGTATTCGGAAACATTTAATTCTAGCTTTCTTTACTAAGTCTTCTGAACTAAGTTAATCTTAGGTATCAAATCGTTGGAAATACTCATTTGCTTGGTTAGTGTATGCTGTCATTACAAAAAGCTTACATAGTTCTAAAATTTCTACTAATATTTTGTCAGAAAGTCCGTATATCCACAAACATCTGCCCTCTGCTTGATATTCACTCTTTTTCTCCCTCTTACAGATCAAACAATTAAGGCACAGTGATTTCCTCAGGGTCTCACAGTTCTTGGGTGCTAAAGCTTTTACTAGATGTTCTATTTTGTGACTCCGGTCAAAGGATTTTTCCCACCTGGGTCTCAATGTACCCTTAGCTATTTCTTTGATTTCTTAATTCCAGTTCTGCAAAGGCCAAATAGAACTGTTCATGTTAACATTCAACAAAAACATCTGTTACAGGCAGTTAGTGACTGACTAGTAATATTCATCTTCTCTTCCAGATCTAAATTGGACCTGGGAGAATTTCCACATTTGCTGGTAAACTATTAAAGGCTCCATATTGGGGCATTTTCCTGAGAGAAGAAATAGCTCACATATCTCTTCTTAACGCCTGTGAAGAAAATTGCCCCCAGATGGTAGACTGTGACTTCTTATGGGAAGGAAAGGAGGATTTCACAAAAAGTGGAATCTCTCTTGATTTGGCTAAGTTGTCAACTCATTTTCCCATTGCCAAATTTAGCAACGATGTATACCTGTATCCACACAGTCTGTGTCTTCCCATTACAATGGACAGGCTGAATCCACTCCCATCTGATGTCCCTCGTTCCATTTGTGTGCAGAATCCCTTTCCTATTCCCCAACTCTCCTCCTGCAGCTATTCCTTTTCCCCTGCACTATCAAATTTTTTCTCTCTCCTGGATCCTTCAGATGAGCATACATAGAGGTTATATGTCCCATTTAAAAACAAACTTTTATTTCATATCCTCTCTAGCCATGTCCTATTTTTCTGCTACCTTCTTTATCGCAAAATTCCTTCCAAAAGGTCACCTGTGCTTCCTGTTTTCTTCACCTTGTATTCTCTTCTTAGCCCATTCAAATCAGATAATAAATCTGATGGATAATAAATCGTCCAACCAATGACCTGCATCTTGCAAATCTGACTGTCACTTCTCCATACTTTTCCTTAACCTCTTTTTGCAGACCTTTAAATGTTGGCATCTTGGCAGGCTTTCAACTCTGCTCTCTTCTCTCCTCTCCTCTCCTCTCTTGTCTACCCGCATTCTCTCTGTAAGTTGTCACACCTAGTCCTATGACTCTGGGCACCATGCATATTCTAATAGCTCATGAATTTGTGCCTTCGCCTGTGACCGCTTCTCTAAACCCCAAACTTACCTTTGCTGCCTATTAAAGAGTTCCACTTGTATGTCTAACAGGGTTCTAAACTTGAACACATCTGAAACAGAACTTTTATTTTCCCTCCATTCTTTTCTTTTTCTTTCCTAGTGCCCCCATTCTCTGTTGCCACAGTCAAATACTATGCGTCATCCTGTTAGTTTTCACGTTTCTTCACAAGCCATATCCAATCTTAGTCAACTTTAATTGACTGCCTCAAAACCTATCATCCACCTGACTACTCTCCATCTCTCGTAGCATGCCCACAGTCCCGGTCACCCTCCGTTCTTACTAGGACTACCAGTGGTCTTTCTGCATCTCTTCCTGCTCTTCCACAGAGTAGCCAGAGTAATACTTTCCAGTTGCATATCAGATTATGTTACTCTTCAGGTCAAACCCTCCAGAGACATCCCATATAGTGATGAGAATAAAATCTAGACTTCTCCCATTACTTAAAAGACCTTGGTTTCCTCCACATCTTCAATCTCATTTCTAATCATTCTCTCCTTGCTCTCTCTGCTCTGTCCATGCACAATGGCCTTTGTGCTTCAACTCAAACACACCAAGCTTCTTCCTGTCTCGGAACCTTTAACCTTGAGGTCCCCTCCACCTGGAAGACTCTGCTCTGGGCCTCTAATGGGTTTGCTCTCTCATTTCTTTCAGTTCTGACTCTCCAGCTACTATAGCACCCGATCACTCTCAACTCCTTTACAAGGCTTCATTTTTCCTTCCAGCACTTACTTTTACTCTAAATTGTACTGCATTTTTATATGCTTATAGAAATAGAACAAAGGATCCTATCTGTGTTTTTCATCCTTATATCCAGAGTGTCTAGTTTACTATGACCGTATAGTGGAATGCTCAACAAATATTTTCCAAAGGAATGAGTCACCCAGTTTTCAACTGAGTGAATTTTGAACAGTCCTTACCTCATCAAGTATTTGCTCCCTTCTGAATTTGTGGACTATTTTTGTTTCATTGTCTGCATTTTTTAGATATGTCTAGCTTAATGATATTCCCACAGCCTGTAAACTCCCAGAAGGCAATGACTGAAGGAGCCAATTAATCTAATTTGGCCTCCAAAGAGCTGCACATCAGGGTGCCTGACTTTGTGTCCATTTTAGACAGGCAACATATCCATGTGACTATAAAGACAACACTGAAGGTCTCATAGCTTAACAGCCCTAGACTCTCTTCCCTGCTAGTTTCTTGTTCAATCTCCACATACATCTGAACTGGGTTTCATATCTGATTCTAAACCTTCTAAACCTACCTTTTAGGTGAGGGTTGGAGTGGGAAATAGAGTGAGAAATACACGTCTATACTCCCCCAACTCCCAAGAGAGATGAAAGCATGTGAAACTGTCAGAAGAATAGTCAAGAGTATATATTAAATAATTTATGTATGTCACATGTAGAAAAATTAAAATAGCTATCTTAAACCAGTAGAAATAGCTATCATAACTACATTAACTACATCTAAGCAATCAATATCTCCTTCTCATCTTCAACTTTTGTCATGGGAACCTGGCTCCTTCAAGGCTAGATGCTCAGTTCTCCCAAATGAACACTTAATTCTCCCTCGTGCCTTGCTCTAGACTACCGCTGTTGGTGGTTTATAGGAGTGTGCTGTGTTCTCTTCCTGAAAGCCCATGGCCAAGCCGTGAGCCTTTTGCTGGCGTTGAAGCTGGGACAAATGAAGGCGTTTGTAGACTGTGCAGAGTCATCTGGGCACATGCAGAGCTTTGAAGTGCCTCATAATACGGTAAATATTGAAAGCCAAGAGCTTTCTAGATTGCTATATAAATAAGGCTGATGATGACAAAATGTTTTAGTATAAAGAATCAGTTTAACTGAAGAAATCACAGCAATTAGGCCTCACCGTGACGAGGATGAAAGATCCTTCAAGACTGCCTGCCACCTCCGCCTGGTTTCTACATTTCCCTAAGGAACCTTCTGGCTATGAGTTTGGCTTCCCAATTATTCTGAAACCAGAAAGGAAGTGTCTTCATGTGACTGTCCCCCAAAGAAAGTTAATAATTGGTCATGTGATCTTTGCTTTAAAAATATTTACTCCTTTTAACACAGTAATTTTATTTCCTATGAGAATAATAAGCACTATGGTAAAAAAAAATTGCAGAAAAATGTTGATAATGGCATCATTTCTAATGGCAAAAATTTTGGAATAACCAATGTTATATATCTAAAAGTGGTTTGGTAAAACACTTGATTCATTCTTATATATGCTGTCATTAAAAACATAATGTCTATATAATGATATAGAAAAATGCTCACAATATAACATTAAGTGAGAAAAGAAGAAGATAAAACTTAACTATGATTCAAAATTTATAAATGTTATAAGTGTGGGGGGTATAAAATACTAGAAAGATATCCAAATATTAATGATTGCCTCAAATGATAATTTTAAATATGGTTCTTATTCTACTTTATATTTTCCTCTATCTTATTTTTTTGTAATTTCTATATTTTGCATAAGTATATAATACTTTTTAAATCAGAAAACTGCATAAATTTACATCTACTCAAGTAGTATTTTAGTCAAAAGTTATTTCCTTTTAGAGACATACCATGTTTTTTCTTTATATTTCCCCCCCATCAGAAAAGTACATTTACTTTGCAGAGGCCACTAAAAGTTAGTTTTAAAAATCATTAAGGATAGAGTCCTAAGAAGATGCAGTTTTAAAATGCGATTTCAATAAAGGTATAAATGCCATAGTTCAGGAAACTGTAAGACTTTTCATCATTAAATGTGATCACAGTGATGAAATAATACAATTAAAATTCTTACTCAACATCTAATGCCCAGATGCCTATAACTCATCAGGTGCTTGAGGAGTTAATTTCCAGAAAAATGAGTAAGTAGCATGAGTTGTGACATATCTATTATCCTACCCCCTCCCCCATCTCTGAAAATATCCAGAATTTGCTTTAAAAGCTATGCAAAAATGGCAACCCCCCATACAGATAAAAAAGATCAAGGGAGGGAATGAAAGATGAAGCAGCAGATGAGATAATAGACAAGATAATTACAGAGCTTTAAAAGCCTTGGATTTATTTTTAAGATGTAAGAGCTCTATTTAGAAAAGCCCATAGCTAACTTTATGTGAATCTTGAATGAATTGTTCTGAAACATGTGAATAGTAATAAAATGAAGGAAAGAAGAGTTCGCTTTGTTTTCTGTGCAGTGACTATCCCGACTCTCCCCATGGCTAAGGTGGCCTGGTGATGTTCTGTCCTTTACATGAAAGGTTAATGCCACTCACCTCCCCATAGGTAGATCACAGCTTGGGGTTTTGTAGGACAAGCTATTTCCCTCTTTGCCTTTTCACCATGGCCCATAAAATAAAATTGCCGTGGTTTCAAAAGAATTAAGAGGGATCTTTCTGCCTCTCTCTCACTTCCCAAGAACGGAATAGTGACATCTCCATTGTGAGGTTAAGAACAAATGAAACCTTTTCTGTGCTTTTGTTTTTAAGCTCATCTGTTTCAGATAGTACTTGCCCTTTTCTCTGGAATTTGCCCATTGTCCACATGCAGCATTCTCTCCATGTATAGGCCATTCTCTGTCATGCTCTGACCTAGAGCTGTGAGTTCTTCAGTCTTCTGTTTGTACTACTTTGGGTTGGATGGGCAAATAGTTACCCATGGCCTAGGTGCAAGGACTAGTGAGTATTGACAAGCTGATCTTTTGGCCTCTATCCAACTCAGTTGTCTGTTTTTAGGTGGTTCCAAATTAGGAAAGAGAAAAGAGTTTGATTACTACTTACTTCAGAGAACCCAAAAGAGCTGCATTTCCTTGAGTGGTCTTCAACTTATACTGACATATCCACATTAGTTCAGGATGGATTTGTTACTTAGGCAACAAGATAGGCTATATATTGCCAGTATTGCCAATAAAGTGAAAGGTTGAGGTTTAGGCCACAAAATACATTCTAATTGGCACATATTCTAATTGACACAATTTATAGGTATAATTTATCTGAATGTGGGGTTCTAGAAAACAAAATCTCAGCATTATTGGAAAGGATGGATTGTCTATTGATGACTTTAGGATTAGAGTAAGCACTGTGGCTTCTTGGAGAAGAGAATGAATTAGGAATTTATTTTGAAAAATCATTGATAAGGAATTTTAGTCTATCTCAATCTAGAGTCCAAATCTGCGTGGTAATATTACGCATTTTCAGCAGAAGAAAAAGTTAGAGCCACATTCCTTGAGTGTGTGGAGATGCAGTACCTTAAGTGTAGACAAACAACTTCCCTTTAAAACTAAACAGAGTGTATTATGTCAGCCTTGGTCTTTCAGGACATAGATGCTAAGACAGAAGTAAACAAGCAAAGGGCCATCTGTGTGAGAGAAAATGGGAGACTGTATGCAAGCCTTGCACTGAGTGTAGGGGGAAAGAAAAAGGAAAGGTTGAATAGAAGTATCTGAGTAGCAAGGCAGTCAGGGAGTCCTATGTCTCCCAGGAATGAGACTGCCTCAGCATCCCTGCTCAGCAAAGCCCATGACTGAAATCACCCTGGGAAACATGGCCAGGCACAACTCACAGGTGTGCGGTTGAATTTCAGAGTGTCCTAGCTGCCCTTGGTCAAATTGCTTCCTGTCATTGTGGCCTGCAAAGCACATTATCAAGGCCACCTGACCCAGGATTTAGTAACCAAGAGAAACAAAACTACAGTAGATAGTTTCCGAAGCTGTATTCCCACTGTAATCTGCTAACAGTACTCCACCAGTGGAATGTTTACTTACCTAGGAAGCAACTGACTGAGAAAATCACTATTTTTAGTATGTCATGTACATAACTGAGAAATAGTCAAAGGAAAACAATTTGCTAATGAACAAGACGAGCTCACAGGGTATTCAGAATTTGCCAAGAATCATTCATTAGTGCCCCACCCCTCCGGTAAAGTGCTGTGTGCAGTATTCCATACTGTTTTCTTTCATCAAGGAAAGTGTTTGCTCTGAATACTAGGTTCCTGTTACCTACTAAGAATCTGAATTCCCAATGTGTGTGGGGGGTGTGTGTGTGTGATGTGTGGTGGGAGAGAACTGAGGAGAGAGGCAGAGGGATTGGAGATCCCTAGCACTCAAACACATGTCAGTGCTCAGTCAATAGCTGCTTGGCACATGTGGAACTAAATTTAAACATATGTTTTTGGTTTAAAAGACCTTGTCCTGACTGCCAGAGGAAGAGAACAGTCTTAAAGTTTGCTTTTAACCGTCCCGAATTTATAATAGGGTGGTCATATGAATCAAAACATAATAAAATACATTTATCGGAAACACATTTATGTTTGTACCAGAAGAACAGGGTCATAATAATCTGTCTAAAAGGTTTATGGGGAATTATTCTAGGCATTTATTTTTCAAAGCTTTTGCATATTTCATATAAGCCTGTGTAATGTAATTTTTATAATGGTTCCTCAGATAAATCATTTTTACTGTCACTGAGATCTTTTTTCATCTGAGTAGATGAGGATGAGGTGATGTTTCTTTGTTGTAAAGTTGAGAATCTGAAATAGTTTATACGGTACAGCCTCACCAAATCTCTTGATTTTGCCATGCAATGGGATGAGGCACAAGTGTTCTCTAAAATAGGTATAGTCCTGTCCACATAGAATCACTTTCTGATCACCAAGGTAATCCAAGAGCAGAATATTTGGTCTTCAGACATTTTCACCCTCATTAAATAGCTGTTTCTGAGTTGTGTACCAACATTATGCCCTTCATTTGATGAAAAAAATGTTGAAAAGTGGCTGTGTGAAACATACTATTTCATATTGCAGGGATATTGTTGAGACCATTGTCTATTATATTAAAATATCCCCTCCTTGGAGAAATTTCTTCCATCTCAATTCTTGGGAATATTGTGCTTTCTTCAGCGTACCTGACAAATGCTTCCTTCCAGGCACTTTGAGTCTTGATTCATATCATGCTTTTCTCTTCTCTTTGGCCAGTGGGAATCTCAAAGGCAAATTCACAACTAAATTTTTGTCATTGTGCAGATAACTTAGTGCACACATCTGTGTCTAAAATTTACCCCTATTCTACTCTAGAAGAGTTATTTGTTATTGTACCTTAATGTGTTTGTTTGCAGTGTGTTGCAATTAACTTTTGGAACAAAATATATGGTGTAAGTAAAAAGCAATGTAAATTTTCTGGAGTTTTACAGTGAACGTAAACCAAATCTAATTCATTTCAGATCCCCAAAAGATTTTCTTATTTTTCTCATTATCTCTAGGACTGAAAATGGCATTGCACCTCAACTCCTAAAAGAAGGCAGTTAATCAACAACACAGCATCTTGTGAGAAGTCCCATCTCTGCTTTACTGAAATGAGACTGTGAACCGATTTTGACAATAGAGATACTGATGCATTCCATGAGTGCATGCTCTTGTGTGTGCGTGTGTGAATAACAGAAGGTTTTGAGATACACCAGAAGATAAACAAAGAAAATGATACCATTTCACCTAGTTTCCCTCTCCTGCCTCTCCCTCCATAATTTTTTGGTCTTCCAGAGCTGAGTCACATTGACAAGCTCAGTTCTCTCTAAAAGCACATCTCGCCGGGCGCGGTGGCTCAAGCCTATAATCCCAGCACTTTGGGAGGCCGAGGCGGGTGGATCATGAGGTCAAGAGATCGAGACCATCCTGGTCAACACGGTGAAACCCCGTCTCTACTAAAAATACAAAAAATTAGCTGGGCATTTAGCTGGGCATGGTGACGCGTGCCTGTAATCCCAGCTACTCGGGAGGCTGAGGCAGGAGAATTGCCTGAACCCAGGAGGCGGAGGTTGCGGTGAGCCGAGATCGCGCCATTGCACTCCAGCCTGGGTAAGAAGAGCGAAACTCCGTCCCCCAAAAAAAGTAAATAAAAATAAAAGCACATCTCTTGTCCTTGCATTGCCACGGACTCAGGTACCTGAACTCTTTCTTTTGTGTGGAACACACTTTTAAACTCTAACCCATTCCTTCATTGCCCTTCCCAGCTTGGTTTTCTTTCTTAGTTTTCTTCTGTTCTTCACAGCCTTCAACAGTGAGCAAAGTAACATCTGATGCTCTTGTTACACAGCTTTTTTTTAGAGGCCATTACAAACTTACAGAGATAAAAATAACAATATGAAGGATGTATTGTGCAAATCTTTTTAAAAGCCTGCAAAACAGCAGAAAGAAATCAATTAGAATTGCCATGGCAACTACCAACAATTTTATATGCAAGAACGAAATAAAATAAGAAAAGTAACAAAATAGAAAATGCATAAACCGATTCAAATACCATGAAGTGTTTATGAAGTAAACACTGTAGAGTGAAGCTGCAAGAAAATAGATTTCATTAAGGTAAATGAAACATAGTTTAACTGTTCATTACAAATGAGCGAGATCTATATCATGAAATAAACTCAATGATTAACTCTTAATGATATAGTATTTTGGTTAAAATTTTTGGAAAACAAGTTTAGACAAATCAGCAGTAAATTAAAATATATAAAGTGCAATTAAAAATAGTATTTTTCCAAGTATACATTTCTTTACTTCTAGGAATACTGAAAGGTCATACATTAAATTTGATAGCTAGAGATAAATTAAAGAAGTGGAACAGGATATGTAACTAAAATACCTGATGGAAATTTGAAAAGAACAGAATTCTAGAACATGAGTGCTGAATTTCTGTCCTCACCTTCTAGGGTTAAAGTATCGACTTCCTCATCCTAAATTACTGATTCTCAATCCTGCCTGCACATAAAAATCATCAGGGTCATCCGGTTCTGTGTATCCCAACATTACAATGTCTGGAACCCATAGCAAACCCATTACATTAGAATGCCTGAGGGTGTAACCTGGTCATTTGCGTTTTTAAGGCTTTCACATGAGTATATATGCAGCCAGTGTTGGGAACCAGGGCTGAATCCATTCCTTAGCCTGCTTGCACTCTTATCTACCTACAGTATTATCAGGAAATTCCATACCTCCCTGTTTGGCTTGCTGTGCATGGTAGGCAGAATAGGGGCCCTCCCAGTAGATGTGTTTCCTAATCCCTGGAACCTGTGAATGTTAGGTCTCATGGCAAAGGAGAATTGAGGTTGCAAATGGCTTTAAGTTTGGTAACCAGCTGACATAAAAATGGGAGAAATATCCAAGTAAGAACAATATAATCACCAGGGTTCTTATGAGTGGAAGAGAGGCAAAAGAAAAAGAACCAGAAAGGCAGCCATGTAAGAAGGACGTAGCCTCACTGCTGAAGGAAGGGGTCACCAGCAAGATATGTGGACAGTCCTCAATTGCAGGAAAGGCAAAGAAACAGATTCTCCTCTAGAGTCTCCAGACGGAAGTGGCCCTGACAACGCCTCTATTTTAACCCTGCGAGACCCATTTCAATCTTCAAACCTACAGATATGTAAGATAATGAATTTGTATTGTTTTAAGCCACTAAGTTTGTGGTAACTGGTTATCGCAGCAATGGAAAACTGATACATTTTGTCTCTACAAATCATCCCCCCAAATCCTGGATCTTATGTAAGTCCAAAAAAGTCAGTACAGTTTAAACATCTAAGACATTTTTCACTCTCCTGCCATGTTGCTACTGTGAGTCTGCCCTTCGCGGTCCCATGGAAGACTCTTGGTCACTCTGAAATACTGCCTCACTATCCAGATTCCCATTCAGGCCTCTGCAGTCCTTTCAGAGATGCTGCTGCATCCTTTTCAGTCTTAGCCAAAAGTTCCCTACAGCTTTTCTTCCTTAGCTTCTCCAATGGCCTCTCTTCCTTTCAGGAATCTATACTCAGGGTTTATATAACTTTCACTTTTCTAACCTAAAACATAAGTTGTCTGATGAGACCTCCTTTTTAGGGATGAAAAACAACTTTTTTCAAGAGAGAGCTTCTATGTTGCCTGTCCTCTGTAATTGCTAGGCACATAGGCCTTCATCTTATCATCACTGAAGGACCATGTGTCCTGCACCTACCTCTGGAAGTAGCCTGTATGTACTTCTGGAAGTAGAGCTCACTTCAGTGCCACCAGGACTTCCTCTTCTCCCTTCTTCCTAAATGTGAGTTCCAAAGTTGGTTATCTGGCGTGTCCCTTCGCATATGGAGTCAAAAACACAAATCAATTCGTCTCCAGAAGAGCATTCTATCCTAGAGGATCTCCCACTCTAACCTGAGAATCGCAGAGGCTCACAGTTAATAAGAGGAAACCACAGTTAAACTGTTCTTATTTTTCACAGGATCTTTTGGTTCCTAAGCAATGTTTATATGTCAACCAGCCTGCGGTGAGTTAGAGAGGCAATGGAAGGACTATCTAAATTTAAGAAAGACATCACCACCATTGAATATATTACCCAGAAAATAACACTGATGGTTCCACTGTGACATCGTGACATCCTGTGTATGATGGTGATCTCACCTTTTGCCTACTTACTGCGCTGGAGTTCATCTCCATCGATACCACCATTCAACCCTATGAGGAAACACTTGATATTCACTGTTAATGGTGATGTGCAAGCTGATACCTGAAATTTCATTCTTCTCACCACTTCGCCTTCCTCTGTAGAGAAAGCACCAGGTGTACTTCTAATTCTGTCCTAACACAGGGATAGCTGTGTGTTCAAGTATAATGATGCTATTTTATAGTTGTCCCTGCCTTGAAATAAAACATAATCAGTAAGGAATTCTTGAAAACCTGTAAGTGGAAATAGCAAAGTGGACATGTCACTACAGTATATGAGGAGGACCTGGTAGAACGGCAGTGAGGTGGTGGGGAGGATTTGGGAAACGGGGAGAGAGCAAAATTATAAGCGAGATTGATTGAGTACAAACTAGTGAAATCATGAAATTTATGTTTATTATTCCTTTCAAGTTCCAGAGTCAGGGATTTTGTTGTGGGTGGAAACTTTACTGGGTTATGGTATGCAAATTACATTTCAATAGAGCAGTTAATTTTTCAAAAGGCACTGATACCTGTTTCAGCTTTAGATCCAGTGTTTCCTGTAGGTTGAAAAGTGTCCTGGAATCCCAATCCAATTTCAGGAGAAAGAGGCAGCTTAATGAGACTGGAGGAGTGGATGTATTCTGTTCTTTATTCCTGTCACTTCAGCCAAGTAATTTAATCCCCTCTGTCTCCTAGAACAGGCGAAGCTTATTTAATGTCATGCAAAGTGTTTACCAATGCAAGAATCAGCTTCAAAAGTGAATATTTTAAAGTATCTAATGGGCTCTGCTTAGAACTAAAGGTTATGAAGGAAAGCATTTTATTTTGATTTTCTCTTCAATATTGAGGGGGCTAATACTGGTAAATGTTGTAATGCAAATAACTTAGAATCCTGAGTGTCTTTGTAAAGCCAACAGAAAACATGGAATCCTAGTGGGGAAAATTACGTAAGTAGGTTATCTGGAGTACTCTAAATGAATAAATACTGTGCTGGGGAGACTGTATACACATAATACATGTTGGGAAGTTCAACATATGTTCTGTATAATGATTGGTAAATATATAAGACTCTAACAGCAACAACAATTCAAAGAGAAGTATATACACATGCCTTCCTAAAGTTAGCAGATTAAAAACATAAGGTCTAATTGTTCTTTTTGTTTCGTTTTTGTGATTTTTCTGTTGACATCAAGAAAATATGTTGCAGTGATTTCGGTGCTACCCAGGCCTCAGTTTCGGGGCCAGCTCTACCACAAACTAGCTTTTTGAACTTTTTGACCCTGGACAAGTTACTTTATCTCTCTAAATCCCTGTTTTCTTATAAGCTTAAAAGTATGAATAAAAAAATACCATCAGTCATTATTGTGAAGAAATAATATATGCAATAAAAATATGAATCAAGAATACCATGAGCAGTTATTGGGAAGAAATAATGTGTGCAAAGTACCTTGTAGATAATTGGCGCTTATTAAATGTTAGTCTCCTCCCTTCCCTTTAATAAGTCTGTTGTGCCTAATAACAACTGGAAATCAGTCCTTTGGTAAAAATAAGAAAGGAACAGAAAGGAATGAAAGAATTCGAATGGGCCAGGAATGTAAAAGATGGTGAAAGTTTCCTTATATTGTGTGGCAGATGAATTAGCCAAGCCAATCATAAATTGATTTTCTCAATATACTTCCACTGTACCTAATAAACTCCTTTTCATATTTGTATTTAGAGATACAGAATATCCCAGAAAAGAAAACAGGACCAAATTAAGTGCTTTTAAGACCATCTTCAGAAGGCTTGCCATTCAGAAAAGCATAAGGAAGACCCTAAAGCAGTGATCTTTGAAGTGTGGAACATAAAATCAATATAATGGTCTCAAACAGCATTTTAAAAAGTTAAACAGAGTAGAATGGAACATTTCAAAGTGCATCAAATAGAACAAGGGTAAGCTTTATTCCATGAAACTATTATTTTAGATACATACATACACCATGCATGTGTGTGTATCAGGTCATAATGTAAACAGTATTTCTTACTGTGAGTTGTGGTAAGGAAAAAAAAATATTTAAAAGCCACCGTTCAAAAGAAATAGGTATGTTCTTTTTCAATAAATTGGATTCTGTCTTGGCCTTGTTCAAAAACACAGCGGCATTGCTTTTAGGGAATGTAGACTTCTACCTCAAGATCCTTGTCCTTGAGTCATCTCCAGACCATTCACATTATTTCAGATCATGATGAACTTTTACCAATATTTCCATACATTTCATCAGGAAAAGATATAAGAAACATTATCAAGTTGAAGTAAGAAAAAAATGTAAAAGGATATTTTTACTTTCTTCAGATTCCTGATAGCTCCTCCGAAAGACAGTACCAAAAAAATATTATGAGACAGGAAATACCAGATAAACTCATTCTGCTTATTTCTAAAGAATGTTTTCTGCCTGTAATTTCAGCACATTGGGAGGTCGAGGCGGGCAGATCATGAGGTCAAGAGATCGAGACCCAGCCTGCCCAATATGGTGAAACCCCGTCTCTAGTACAAATACAAAAATTAGCTGGGTGTGGTGGTGTGTGCCTGTAATCCAGCTACTTGGGAGGCTGAGGCAGAAGAATCACTTGAACCCAGAAGGCAGAGGTTGCAGTGAGCCGAGATTGCGCCACTACACTCAAGCCTGGTGACACAGTGAGACTCCGTCTCAAAAAACAAAAATTGTTTTCCTAAATCGTCCAAAGGCCATAGATGAATGAAAGCATTTAAATGTACAGATAGATGTAAGATATTGCAAAGGAATTGACTCCAAAAGAGTCTTGGTTAAAAAAGGAAAAATAATTGGGCTATACAGAAGCTAATGCTTAATTAACTCCTACTCTGGGCCTAATATTCCATCAAATGCTGTAACATAATTATTATTATTTAGTCCTTAAGCAAAGGCAGGTAGTATATATGCTCACTTTACAGCTGAGAAAAATGAGCCTCTGACTGGTTACTAGCCCAAGACACCCACAGTCCTGACCCACATCTGTCTGCCTAATTCCAGGCTGAGCTGTTTCTGCCTGGCTTTTTCTTGAAGCACCTGTCCTTCAAGTCCTGCTTCTTGCTTTCCTGCCTTTTTGCCCCATGGAAACCATCCCTTCACTCCTGTGAGTGCTTTATGCTTCCTTCCCATCAGAACTTATTTTCCATATTAAGTTATTTATATCAAAATGCAGGTAGTGATGTGGCATTTCCTCGCATTTGTAATAGGAATCAAACCTGCAGCTAAAGAGACTCCTCCAAGGTAGAATTTCAATCATCAGGAAAAAGGTCAGGGAAGCTTTATGGATGGGAGATGGGGAAAGAAGAAAGGGAAAGGAGTATTTTACGATGCTCTTATATCTTACCAGTGCAACTTTGTTCATCGCATGAAAATTTGTCCAACTTCGAATCTCCCTTCAGGAGCCCCATGTCTCTCCTATGTGCTTTGCATTCCATATCTATTTCAGTCCTGTCTGTTTGTTTACATACTGAGGCTTTTCTTGTTTAAAGCTAAAACAAATTACAGTTAAGTAGGCCACTAAAATGTTTTTTAGACTATCAATTTGGCAGAGACCTCATTTTCTTCTGCCTCTGTAATTCCATTCTGTACACCCTCAATGAATGCACAAGCAAAAAGCAACTGGCAGATAGAATTAAGAATCCGTGAAAAGAAGTAGCCATTGTCTCCCTTCTACCAGTGCTCAGGTCCCTTATTGTGAAGTTGATGTTTGGTCCTTAGATTTTGAGGACACAGAAGTCCAGTTCTGCCCGCAAATAAAGGTACTAGGGCCCTCCTCCTTCACCTCACCAGGTGTCAGGATTCTCCTTTGGTCTTACTGGTTCTGGTTTCTCCTTAAATAATAGCCGCATGGTGATGACTTATTAAAGACGACGGTTGGATGAGACAGGCATTGAGTGTAGACTGAGCAAATTCCCACAGACTTAAAGTCATGTCAGTATCAGCACAGGCCTTTGGGTATAGGTTTATAACGTTTCTACTAATGCAAAATCATGAGTACAATCCCCTATATTATCATCTGGAAACGATGTCTTGCCTTTCACATTTAGGTCTGTAATTCATCTATAATAATTATGTTGTGAGGAAGAGGGAAAATTTTATTCTTTCTTTCCATTGAATATCTATTGGCCCCAGTTCCTTCTATTGAGATGACTATCCTTTCCCTTCTTCCCCACATTGCCCCTTTTATCCAAATTCAAGTGTCCAAATATGTGTGTGTCTATTCCTTTATTCCCTCTGTACTGCCTTCAGTCTGTTTGTCTAGCCTTATGCCAATGCCATACTCATTGGATATCAGATAGAATGAGTCCCCTGACTTTGTTATGCATCTTTAAGAAAATCTTGGCTATTTTTAGCCTTATAGTTAAAAATAAAATTTGAGAATCAGTTTATCCAGCTTCATTAACCAATCTGTTGAGATTTGCATTGAGATTCCATTGAATCTATATATAAATTTTGAAAGAATTATAATTTGGATAATTACATTTTCAATTTCCAATGTATGTACATAAGATACCTCTCCAGTCACTAGGTCTTCCTAAATGTCTCTTGATAAATCTTTATAGTTCTACCAGAAAAGGCATCAGATAGCTTTTATTTAGATGTGTTTCTGAGTGCATAATATTTTGGTAATATTTAAAATAAAGCCTTTAAAATATTTTATCTTTTGCCAAAGATACTGATCTTTTGTATTGAAATTTCGCCAGCAAATTTGTATATTCAGTTACTATTAGAATAAATGTATATTATTTTGAATTTTCTGCAACCATATATTCTGTAAATAATAGGTTTTCTTCTATTTTTCCAAAGCTTTCTTTTTTAATTTGTTTATTTCACTAGTTTTTGGAGTACAGGTGGTTTTTGGCTATTTGGCTAAGTTCTTTAGCAGGGATTTCTGAGATCTTCCTGCACCTCTCACCCAAGCAGTGTACATTGTATCTAATATGTAGGTTTTTATCCCTCACCCTTCTCTGAACCTTCCCTTCCAAGGCCTCAAAGTCTATTGTATCATTCTTATGCCTTTGCATTCTTGTAGCTTAGCCCTCACTTATAGATAAGAACATACAATCTTGGTTTTCCATTCCTGAGTTACTTCACTTAGAATAATAGTCTCCAACTCTACCCATGTTGCTGCAAAAGACATTATTTCATTCCTTTTTATTGCTGAGTAGTAGTCCATGGTGTGTATACACTACATTTTCTTTATCCACTCGTTAGTTGATGGGCACTTATCTAATCCTTTATTTTCTTTCTTGCTTTCCTATATCAGCTGAAAAGAGAGTATCTTTGCCCTCTTCCTGATCATAGAGGAAACACTTTCAACTATTTAAGAATGTTATAAGGATTTCTTTTTTTACTGCATCTTTTTTTCAAATTTTTATTATGCATCAATGAATACAATTTGATGATATTGTACCTTACATTTCTAGGAAAATATAACTTGGTCACAATGCTTGCTTATATTTTATTTAAGACTTTTGCATCTATATTCATGAATGAAAATGGCTGATAGCTTTTCTTATTGCATTTGTCAGCATTTCTTTTCAAGATGATGTGCTAGTCTTACAAAGTGGTTTTAGGACTTCACTCCATTTTTAAAATTTTTAAACCTGTAATAATTTCTTCCTTAAAGTTGGTAGAACTTACTATTGAAACCATCTGGGGGATTTAGAGTTCGTTTGTGGAGAAGATTTTAATCGTTGAGTCAATTTTAGGGGCCTATTCAGTCTCCATTTCTTGAATAAGTTAATTTGCCTAAGAATTTCTCCATTTCATCTAAATGTTCAAGTTTGTTGACATAAACTTGTTCATAGTATCTTCTTTTCATCTTTTTAATATCTGTAGAATCTGTAGCAATAGCCTTGTTTTCATTCTTGATATTGATTAATGGGCCTTCTTTCTCCTTTTCTGGATCAATTCTGCCATGGCTTTATCTCTTCTATCAACTTGTCCAAGGAACTAACTTTTAGCTTTGTTGATCCTCTCTGTTGTATGTTTATTTTATTTTTTTAATGTTTGCCCAAATCATTATTTATTTTTATTTCTAATTTTTCTGGGTTTGGCTTGCTGTTCTTTAATAATATTTTACAAGAATACTTAGTTCATTGAATTTTTTTTGCCTTTCTTCTTTTCTAACATAAGTAGGTACAGTACTGCATTAGCTGCTGCCCGCAAACTTTATTTGTTGTGTTTTTAATCACCATTTAGTTCAAATTATTTCTAATCTCCATTGTGATTTCTTCTTTTCCCCATTAGTTATTTAGAAGTATATTTCTTCATTTCCAAATTAAGTTTTGTTAATATCTAGCATAACTTAATTGGATTAGAAAACATATTCTACTGAGAATTTTGTGAATGTGCATGCTTGAAAAGAATAAGTTTTCTGCAGCTGCGTCTATTAGGTCATTTTTGTTAATCGTTTTATTTAAGCCTTGTGTGTTCCTCCTTTTATGTTTTATTATTCTGTAAGTTACTGAGTCATACTAAAAATATCTCACTGTAATCGTGGATTTGTCTATTTTTCATTTAATTATATCACTGTTTTCGTTTTATATTTTGAGACCTTGTTATTAGGTGTGTGCAAATTTTAAATTATTTCCTCATCATAAATAGGACATTTTATCATTATATCGAGATGTATTTATAGTTTATTATACTATATTTATTGTTTTATGTAGAATGTATTAGTATAGCTATAGCTGATTTCTTTGGGTTGGTGTTTAAAAGATTCTTTTTACTCAAATTTCCTATATCCTTATATTTTAGATAAGTTTTTTATAAGCAGTACATAATTGGGTTTTCTTTTGTTTTCAATACAATTTGCACATTTTGCTTTCAAATTGAGTTTTTGATCCTTTTATATTCAATGTAAATGCTCATATATTTGAGTTAAGTTTATAATCTTATTTTATGCTACTTATCCCAGTTGTTCTTATTTGGATTTTTTTATCATTCCAATTTTTGTCTGTACTAGCTTCACAGTTGTAATTTTTCAATTTTTTAAAGTAATTTAACTACAAGTAACAACATGTTTTTTTGCCATATCAAACTTCAGCGTTAATTGAAACACCTTCCATTGCTTGCTGGCTTCCTTTGATACTATTGAGAAGTCAGTTCTCAGTCTAACTGTTCTTCTTTTGAAAGTAATTTGCTTTTTTTCTGATGCTTTTAAGATTTTTGTCTCAGTCTATTGTTGTCAGAAGTTTCACTACAATGTCTGGATATGAGTTTCTTATAAATTGTTTTGCTTAGGATACATGGAGATTCTTAAAGTTATGGATTGATATCATTTTTAGTTTTGAAAAATTCAGAGCTGTTATTTCTTCCAATTTTATATCTGTCTCATTCCCTTTATATTTTCTGGGCTAGAGCTCGTCACTGATACCACTTATGCCTCTTATCCACTCTTTTACAATTCCTCCCTTTTATTTCTGTGTGCTGCATTCTGGAGGGTGTTTTCTTGTCTTCCATTTAAAACTTTTTTTATTTAGCTACATTTCATTTGCTCGTAAGTCCATCTTAATTTTGATTATTATATTTTTGGATTTTTCTTAATATGTCATATTAAATTTTAGAATTTCCAGTTCACTGATGTTTTTAATCCTGGAATTTATTTCATAAATGTAAAAAGGATAGCTATTTTGTGAACCATGTCTGATCATTTCAATAATTCATGTTTTGAAGACTTTTTTGTTGCTTCTCTGTCTTCTGTTACTCATTTGGTGCATATTGTTGCCTTGTAAACCCTTACTTTTCACTGTATGATGGGAATTATATTTTATAAATTATATGGAGGAAATGTCGAGGCCTGTTATGAGGATGTCTTCCTCCTGAGAGGATATTCACTTGCTCCTGCAAATAGCAGTGTGTATTCCAGAAATATCTTAATGTCAAAGTTGAAATTTACTCGTACTGTTAAATGGTGCAAAACTGACTGCAAATCTATGTAAGGGCTGGTTTCCTAGCAGCTACTCCTCATACTGAGTGTGGCCTTTCAGATTCTCAGCTCAAAGAGGGCTTGATTTATTAAACCCCTATTCCTGGCAGGTTTTAGTTTCTGACTTCTGTTTGTCGAGCTCTGAGGAATCATCAAAAAAAATGGTTTAGCTTTGCAGCTGCTTACTCAGACTTGACAAAAGCCCTCAGGGGAAAAAAAAAAGCGATTTTAAGGGCTTGGTTTATTTCTCTAGTTTCTTACCTTTTCTAGATCTTGATCGCAAACTTCCTCACTACCTTAAGTCTTTGATGCTTTCAAGTAAGTGCTTTTTGTACTTCATCCAACCTTTTTGTTGGCTGTCCTCAGCAAGAGAATTGGTCCCAAATACCATGTTAGCAATAAGATGCTACATCAAGATACATTATTTAGTTAGGCTATTTAGAGTCTATAAGATATTATTTAAAATAATATATGTATTATTATATAACTAGGTAATCATCAAAATATCAAAAAAGAGATTTGGATTCTACTAGTGATTTCCTGTGGGGATCAGTATCCAGTATGAGAAAGGTTATAGCAGATGACTGTCATTTCCATGATACACCCCATGTCCTAGTTGAACTTTCAATCATGCTGTACATGTGACCAGGGTCACTGAATATCCCTAGTACCTATTCTCCCATTTTCCTTTTAGTCATAGAGGGCAATCAGCAATAGACTATTTTCTAGTCTTTTGGAAAGTTGTGGCTAGCTAGGTAGTGGCTCAGTTTGGCCATAGGGTGTGATTATTAATGAAACTTCTTTAAAGTCCCTTCTTTAAGGACACAGGGAGGGGAGCATCACACACTGGGGTTTGCAGTGGCGGGGGGAACTAGGGGAGGGACAGCATGGGGTGCGTATTTGGGGAGGGATAACATGGGGGAAAATGCCAGATATAGGTGATGGGGAGGAAGGCAGCAAACCACATTGCCATGTATGTACCTATGCAATAATCCTGCATGTTCTTCACATGTACCCCAGAACCTAAAACGCAATTTTATATAAAATAAAAAATAAAAACCATTTAACCTGGACTTTACCCACCTTCTAGAATTGAGACATCAAAAAGAAACAGCTTCAGTCATGCAGATAAACACCCTAGGAGATGGCAGAATAACAAGACAGAAGGAACTCCAGGTCACAAATGACCTCTGGACTACACACAGTCCTCTAGCTGTTACATGAGAGAAATATATGCTTCTGTTATATTTAAGCCACTGTATTTAGATCTCTTTGTTATAGCAGCTTAGCTAGCTCAAATAATGTAGATGTAGTTGGGTAGAAATTTAAAAGTAAAGTATTTTATAAAAAGAATAATGGTGGCAGAAAATGTGAGTTTCATCTCTGAGGAATGATGATGTTAGGGGAAGAGGGAAAGAGGGAATATATGACAGTATTCTTCATGGAGGCCTGGGTCAGTGTACAGATATATGTATTAACCAAAAAAAAAGAAAAGTGATAGCCCTTGGAAACCATACAAAGAAAACAAGAGTAAAGAGAGTGAAAAGTCACCAAGCCATACTGAGAGTAGAAGCAGTGTGTAACAATGATGTGAAATTCCTGATTAGTGATGAAACTTCTCTTAGTTAATTGACATCAATCATGTATGAGTGATAAGACTTTGCATACCTGTGATCTTCTTAGTTTATACAGATCATAATCTGTAGACAAATAAGTTAGAGTGTATAGTCTAATAATAATAACAGTTGGTATTACTGAGCAATTACTATATGCCAGATACTGTGCTATGTACTTTATTATCCCAGTAACACTCACAACATTGCACTATAGATACCATTATCATCCCTATTGACAGAAAGTTCTATGATTTGCCAAAATCAAGCATCTGGTGTGTGACACAGCTGGCATTCAAATGTTGGGTGTTTGATGTCAAAATCTTTAGAGTCAACAATAATGTAATATGGTAACAGTTTTGTGGACTCTAAAGAGCTAAGAATGTCAGATATGGAAGAAGACACTGTGAGGGAGGGAATTAAAAGGAAGAAAAGGGTCAGAGTGCCAGCATGTGGTCTTCGGAGCAGAACCCCTAGGGCTGGTGGAAGCAGGCACACCTATAGCAGAGGACAAGTGTTTCCACCCTGTGTGTGCTCTGAACCCATTTGAGCAGAGATCCAGCAGACATCATTAGAGATGGAAGGCCAGTGTTCAGACTCTCACAATCAGGGCAGCTAGAATTTCTGCTAGAAATTGGGGTGCTGAAAATCACAAAGCCAGCTGAGAGATAACAGCAGTGGCAGAACGTGCGTGATTTGATAGTTAAGATCTCAGGGAGAACGAGGAATCCTGCTAAAGCCAGAGAAAGAAATGGGCTAGAAGCTGGGTAGAAGGGCCTTTCGAGAACAGTCAGACGACAGAGTATGAGGAGGACGGAGCGGGTTTGGCAGCATTCTCTGCCTTCAGAGAAACAGAAATAATGATAGCAGTGAAAACAGCGGCAGGCAGAGGGACTGGAAAGGGAACCCAGAGAGATGAAAGTAGGCTTGGCAGGAACTTGGCATTTTACCTACCTGGGGAAAAAGCTTCCTGTCATTTTTTTCTTTTTCTTGTGGGGCATAAGAAAAGAGCCTCTCTGGAGATCTTTCACTTGGGTGTCTATCTCTTGGGCTGTCATTTTACTTGGTATGCAGTGTATGGAACAAAGGCAGAACTGAAGTCCTTCATAAGCTGATGCCTCATTGTAAATATGAGTTAGCCAAGGCTTTTAATTTTCCACTTTATGCAATTAAACACTGCATCCTATGCAGGGGTTAGATTTAACATTAAGCTATTTGGAAAGGGTTTGAAAGAATGAAGTCCATGGCTGAGCTCCAACTGTTATTCACTCTGTGATTTAAAGCAGCTTCCTTATCTCTGAGTCAAAGGGGTTGGGCTAGAAGATTATTTCTAAAATCCTCTTGGTTTCCTGATTTTGTCTTGCCTTACTGAGGGAGATCTGCAAAAGACTGCCTAGAGCACTGGCCAAAGATTGTAGGTCAGATTTTTCACCACTGCCCCTCTATAGAGACGTGTGCATGCATGTGCACATGCGTGAACACATACACAGTCACATGTATACCCACCCATAAGCTGTGATGTATTCACATCAAAATTAGCAAAATAACCTATTTTGCTAAAATACTAAGTATTTGTTATGTTTCCCAACCTTAAGTATATCATAGCAGACATAGAAATGGATAATATTTATATAGCTATAGCAAAAGCTAAGGGGCACATAATCTCAGTGTACCAGTAAAACTTATTCCCATCCTATCATTGGGAACCAATCTCACCTGTTAGGCAGGTTAACATTTCTGACTACATTAGAATCACCTGGAGAGTTTTAAAAAAAATGAATAATACTTAGACTTTGCCCCAGAGCAAGTGAATCCAAACAGCTTTGCTGGTGGGGGTGGAGGGCGGGGTAGGGAAAGGTACCCTGGCATTAGAACTTTTTAGTTCTTAAAATATTCTAATGCTAGTACTTTAAGAATCATTGCATAAGCACCAAAAAAGCAGAGACTATATCTTATGACCCAAGTATAGTGCTTAATGTTTAACAAGCACTCAATAAGTATGTGCTGAATTGATTAATTACTACATGTCCTGGACAGTATAGAAGGGATAGTCCCAGACCAAGTTGAAAAGCTGATAACATTTTACTAGTTCCATATTCCCCAGGGGGCCATCTCTAGTCATGACTAAGTACTCCTTCAACTTTCTCTCCTTCCCTTATCTCAGATTTGTGCTGTTTCCCAAATGTCTAATAACGATCACTAAATCCATCGCAAGATGTTAACCACCAAGAATTGTTTTCACTTCCAAGGTCTCAATAAATTTCCCCAAATAGGAATAGAGGTTCAAGAAGGCTGCCTAGACACATTGGACACAGGCCCTTCCAGAAAGAAGAACCAAAATTATAACTAGATAATCACACCTCAAATAGAACATCTAAAAGAGAATGCTGGCATTTGACAGAGAAGTCACAGGAAATGCCTGAGACACAGAAGGAGAAGGAAGCAATCAGCCAGGTCCACTGAGATTACCTTGGAGATGGGAGTAGCTCCCTATTGTGGGGAAAGGGTAAGAGAGATCCTCAGCAGTCCACATCCCTGCCATGGACTGCTGAACTTCTAACCCGTGGGAGAGCTGCTTCACCCACATGACCTTGAAGAATAGTGTGGCCAGTGATTTGTACCCTTGCAAGGGTATTGCGCCAGACTCATGCTAGGTCACTCACAACCCTGAGACCTAAGCAGCTACACCATGGCACCACTGCAAAAACACTCTATCACCAAACTGCATCCTTCCTTGATGACCACAGCCCCCATATTTCCATATTTAGGGAGCCCCAATTGACATCCCCCAGTATCCACCAGAGGACTGCTGTGGCACAGTGCTTGCTGAAACAAAAGTGCTGCAGAGTTTCCAGTACTCTAGCCCACATGCAATACTACTCTCCAGGAAAAGGACAATATAGCAAATCAAAGCGATGGCCCCTGGAACAAAGGAAACCAGAGCATGTACTTCCCAGACCCTGAGAGCTCCCTGCATGGGGCTGTGCAGACAAAAAACTGGAGAGTGTAATCCCTTCTATGACTCTGCACACTGCCCCAGAAGTTTCTGCCCCCAAACCCAGGTGGACAAGCCTGAGAGCCGACTTTCTGGAGCTGGAGGCCACAACTCTCCCCTTACTGGCAGAGTGGCCTCTGTACTCAGGCTTGGACACAGAGAGTGGGGACCCCTTCTTCTCTGTACACCACTGCAGCCATAGCCACTGTTGTTGCCACTGGGAACTGCGATAGGCAAGCTGGGTTGCTTGTCTGAGGCTGAGTGTCTACTGCACTCCCACTGGTGGTGTGGCCCCAATTCTCAGGCTCACATGTGGAAGGAGGAACCCTCTCTCCTCTCTGCATGGCTCTGTGGTCACTGCTGCTGCCAAAAGCAGGGAAGACTGAGAGCTGCATGTTTGGGGCTGTGAGTGGCAACCCCAGTCCCACTGGCAGCAAGGTCTCTGCTCAGGCCCACACACAGAGGATGTGATCCCTCCCCCACTCCACTCAACACTGCAGTCACTGCTGTAGCCAGGAGTCAAAGCAAATGCTACACAGAACCTGAGAGCTCCCTATTTAGGGGTGTGGGTGCCAATCCTGCCCATACAGGAGCAAGGCCTCTATGCTATAGTGCATGTCCTGAATATAGGCCTTCCCCATATACCATTGCAGCCACTGCTGCTACTGGAGATGAAGTGTACACTCCCCAGATCCTTAGAGCTGCCTGCAAGGGATTGATCAGACCCACCTAGCCTGATACTTCCTCCTCCTCCAGCCCGTAGAGTCTAAGCACGCTGCCTGAGGACCTGGGGATCACCACACCCAATCTACCACCTCTGTAATCTGTAGAGTCCCTTCAGGAACCTGACAGTGGTCCCACCAAGCCTGCCACCAACACCACTGCCAGCACCCACCCATATGCACTACCTAGGAGCCTGGGGACTGTCCTTCCCAGCCCATTGAGCCATCACCAATACAGATATACACTTTTCAGGACCCAGAGGGTCATCTGCTACTACTACGGCCATCACACACATCATGCTTTCTTCTCAGGGACTGAAGAACCTGCCCACATGCCTAACACACTGCTGCCACTACCAGCATCTGAACAAGTCACCCTGGAGGCCCAAGGATAAGCCTGACTGGACCTGCTGATACGGGTGCCAGTGAACACCATCCTGAGGTCTAAGAATAGTGATGCTTGGCCCTCAACTGCCACCATTGGAGGCTGAAGACTGGCCCATCTGGCATCTCTGTTTCCAGCAAAAGTTCACCAGAGCCTCCACTAATGACCATACCATAAGCCATCAAGGAAATCACGAATACCACTGATGTTGTTTACAGCCAAAGAAATCATACAGAGACTACACTACAGTATGCACCCAGAATCAAAGCCAAAGGGACATACTTGACCAGCACATCTTCAGAAAAACTTCTCCCCTATGAAAGCAAATTCAAAAAATGTAAAGACATAGAAAACTTGTAAAAGCAAGGAAATATGACACCTCTAAAGGAATAAAATAATTTCCAGTAACAGATCTCAATCAAAAAGAAATTTACAAAATCCCAGAAAAAGAATTCAAAATTTTGACACTAAGAAGCCAGTGAGAAACAAGAGAATTCCAAAAATGATACAAAGAAATTAGAAAAACAATTCAGGATATAAATAAGAAATTTACCAAAGAGAGATAGATATCATTAAAAAGAACTAAATAGAAGTTCTAAAACTGAAGAATTCATTAAATGAAATACAAAATATATTTGAAAGCTTCCACGATAGACTATATCAAGCAAAAGAAAGTATCTCGGAACTTGAAGACAGGTCTTTTGAAATAACTCAGTCAGAAAAAAGTAAAGAGAATAAACAAAGCTTTCATGATATATGGAAATATGGAACACCATAAAGCTACCAAATGTATGAATTACCAATATCCCAAAAAGTGAAGAGAACGAAATAGTTCAAAAACCTATTTAATGAAATAACAGATGAAAACTTCCCAAGTCTAGCAAGAGACATTGATGTTTAGATACACATCACCCAGCAATCCCCAAACAGACACAATACAAAAGGTCTTCTCCAGAGCACACTATATTTGTCTAAAATTTTAAAAAAGAATTCTATAAATAGCAAATGAAAGCATCTACAAAGATCACCTATAAAAGAGCTCCCATCAGACTAACAGTAGACTTCTCAGTAAAAACTTTACAGGCCAAAAGAATGGGATGATAGATTCAAAGTGCTGAAAGAAAAAAAACTGCCACCCAAGGATACTAGAGCCAGAAAAAAATATGCATAAATTAAGAAGAAATAAAGTATTTCCCAGGCAAGTAAATGCTAAGGGAATCCATTACCACTAAACTAGCCCTCTGAGACATGCTGAAAAGAGTCCTAAATGTGGAATTGAAAGGATGAAAGTTACCATCACAAAAACACACAAAAGTCTAAAATGCACTGGTAAAGCAAACATTCGTATGAGGAAAAGACTCAAATGATACTACTACAGAAACCACCAAAACACAAGGACAGACAGTTAGAGAAAAAGAACAAAAAACATACCAACAACCAGAAAACAATTGACAAAATGACAGGAACAAAACCTTTCATATTAATAACTTGAATGTACCTGGATTAAATTTGCCTCTTAAAAGATATATACTAACTGGATGTAAAAAAAATATGATTAAACTACATACTGCCTTCAAGAAATACACTTTACCTGCAAAGACACACATATACTGAAAATAAAGGGATGAAAAAAGATATTCCACACAGAAATCAAAAGCAAGCGGGGGTAGCTATGCTTATATCAGATAAAGAGGCTTTAACTCAAAAATAGTATAAATAAATAATGGCAAAGAACATCATTATATAATGATAAAGGGATCAATCTCACAAAAGGATATAATAATTCTAAATATGCATGCCCCCACTGGAGCACCGATTCATATATAAAATAGCATTGGATCTAAAGAGAGAGAGAGACTCCAATACAATGATAGTGGGGAATCTTAACACCCCACTCTCAGCATTAGACAGATTATCTAGACAGAAAATCAACAAACACTGGGTTTAAACTGGACCTTAGACCACATGGACTCACAGACATTTTATTCAACAGCAGCAGAATACACATTCCTCTCATTAGCACATAAAACATTCTTCTAGATAAACCCAATGGTAGGTGACGAAACAAGTCTCAACAAGTTTTACAAAACTGAAATCATATCAATTATCTTCTTAGACAACAGAGGAATAAAATTAGAAATCAACACCAAGAGAAACTTTGGAAACTATACAAATACATAAAATTAAAGAACATGCTACTAAATGACCATTGGCTCAATAAAGAAATTAAAATGAAAATTAGAAAATTTACTGAAACATAATGGAAACATAGCACACCATAACAAAACCTGTATGATACTCACATGTGCCCCATAAATATGTGAAATACTGTGTATCAATAAAAGAAAAAAAGTTCCCCAATGCATGAAAGCAATAGGTACAGTTGAAACAGCAGGTGCTCTGGAATCTCAGAGAGCTGGTTTTGAATCCAAGCTCATTCATTTATTAATTGTATGCAAGCCCCTACCCTTAAAATTTCTCATCTATCAGATTGTGATAACACCTATTTCTTGGCGCTATAGTGAGGATTAAAAGTTAGTCAGAAATATATACGTTTTCCATCTTAGGCACATATAAAGGAGAAAACTTTGGGCAAGCAAAGTTATTGCTTAAACTCCCTCACCAGTGCACAACTTTTGCATACTTTCTTCGTGTTCTTTTCCTAGAATCTTATATTTCTTTTTCTATTTTTCTCCCAAAAAAATGACTCAATGTTTAGAAATCCCACATAATAAAATCCACTTTGCAGATAGGGTTTAGAGACAAAAAGATCTGTCACTGCGTAAGCGGGCCTTCTTCTCCACTTCTGTGTAAAGCTGGGTCTTGGCCCCACAGTCAGAAAAGCAGTGTATTAGTCCATTTTCACCCTGCTATAAAGAACTGCCTGCAACTGGGTAATTTATGAAGGAAAGAGGTTTAATTGACTTATAGTTCTGCATGGCTGGGAGGCTTGAGGAAACTTGCAATCATTGTGGAACTCGAAGGAGAAGCAATTGCCTTTATCACAAGGTGGCTGGAGACATAGTGAGCAGGGGAAACTGCCACTTTAAAACCATCAGATCTTGTGAGAATTCCCTCACTATCATGAGAACACCATGGGGAAAACTGCCCCGATGATCCAGTTCCCTCCCGCCAGTTTCCTCCCTTGACATGAAATGAGAGTTGGGTGGGGACACAGAGCCAAACCATTTCAGGTAGGGGCATGAAATATCCTGCGTTGGGGAGAGCACAGCCCTCAGCCCTCCCTCACCCTGATTGTCTGACAGTGCTATTATCAGAAGTGTGAAGCTGATATGAACATTCTCCAGGGTACCAATCACTTCATTAATGTCTTTGCAGGACAACTGTATTTGGGGCCCCTGCCTCCACCCCTGACCTTTAAGTAACAAGTTTCAGATTTCAGATGTCATTATTTCAAAGTTGCTGGACACTACCACACATGGGCGCCCTGGCTTCTCACACCTCAAACCTACTCTGTCATCAACACTGACCAGAAGTTATCAGTTTTAGATTTTATAGTAAACTAAACTTAATAAAATATTTAAAAAAGTAATACATATACCCAAATATGTCAATTATATATCAATTTATTCTTTGTAGTTCTTTGTAGGGATATTACTTTGCAAAGGAATATTACATTGTTAAGAGAACATAAGCTATCATTTATTGTGAATTCACACCTTCTGGTATATCTTTATTGTATAGAGAAAATTTCTGAATTTGTGTCTGTGTTCCATTCTTTGGCATATGTGGAGGTGATATTTTAGAGGAGTTAGGCAACATCCAAGGCTGGACAAGGCAGTTCTTATGGATATTGTTGATTTGTCTACATGATAAGCCCAATAACTCCACTCATAGATCCATGCCAGTTTTTCAGAAACTTCTGCAAAAGGATTTAAACAATTTTGTGGCTTGCCACCAAAATGTGTGTTCATTTCCCTACACCTCCACACCTGGCAGTATTTCAGCCCAACATTTGTTACAGTATTTTCAGTTCATCTTGTTTATTTTCTGCTTTATTTTTTCCCTTGATGTACATTTTATGTGCAAAACCAAAGTTATCATTCCCCATGTATACTGCAACTGTTTAGCCCTGCTCCTAAGCCATATTATTCTTAATTAAAATACACTTTAAAATAACATGGTCAGTAGGTTTTAAAATTTTAACTTCTAGCCTCAACTTTTGTAGCCCATGTCCAGAAAAGTGTTTGTTACATTTCAGACCCATAGCATAAAATTGCAGAAGTATTACAAAAAGTATTTGATGTAAAATATTGTTTCTGGACACTCACATTTTAAAATATTGATGAGATGTCAGTATTGCAAGAGGACAGGGACCACATTGTTAAAAGGATGCAGTGTGGCAGTGTACAAGGAGTTCAGAATTTGAAGCGAAATGGTCTAGATAGTAGTTATCTCCCAGTAAGTTCCTGGACCAGGAGTATCAGCACCACTTGGAAACTTGTGAAAAATTCAGTCTTGGGCCCTACCCCAAACTAACTGAATCAGAGACTCTAGGGGTGGGATCCAGCAATCTGTCTGTTACCAAGTCTCCGCTGACCCCGACCTAGTGGATCTGTGTGAGCATCAGGGTTATTTTCAGACCTCAGATCAGCTGCTGACTCTATTTGTGGCCTTGAAAAAGTAACCTCTCTGAGCATTAATTTCCCACTCCACCTTCTCTCTCTCCATTTTCCTTTCCTGTGCTCTGACAGTTTAGAGTCAAGAAGGCAGGTCTGCTGGTGAAACTGATGTCTGGCTGGGGAATGATATGCTAGCGTCCACTTCTTGTAAATTCCCCAATATTCACAAGAGGTTTTCTTGATTCCCTTTGGGTTTGGAGTTTATTGTGTGGATTCTCTGCACTGGCCCTTCCCGGTAAAACTGTAGAGAAAGTGGCTAGGCTTCCAAATAGGGGTTCCCTTGGACTCAAAATGTAAAACACTTCAGAATCCTTTGTCCTCAGCCATGAACCTTCACTATAATTTCAGAACCACAGGAAACACTTCCACACACCATTCTGTTATGTTGGCAACATATGTGTAATTACACACTGTACTTTCCATTTTGCAGAATTATCGTGAGGGTCAAATGAAAGAAATGATTATCAAAGTACTTTAAAAACTGTAGAGCACTACACAAATGCTAGTTTTTGTTGACATCTAACACTCTTAAGTATTTTTTTCTGTTCCTATTTCTCCATCCTTTATAATTCTAGTCTCAATGGAGAAAACGAGGCCTCTTTTCTTACCCATAAGTATTTAATTGTCAGTTGCATCCCTCTCATTTCTGTTTTATGAGGCAATGATAGTAAGGCCCCTTTTGGTTGTGAATAGCAGAAATCCGTCACAGACTTGTGTAATCCAGAAATGGGGAGATGATGAGGGAAACCCACAGCAGCAAAGGAGGGGCTGTAGGAAGCAGGGCCTTCGGCTCTGGAACAGGAGAGTCAACACTGCGCTGGCTTTTTCTCTCCTGCTGCAGCTCTCATCTCTGTCAGTCTTTCACTTTGCTTTGAGCACTAGCTTGTCCTACTCCAGCCAGGTTATCACCACATGGTAGTGAACATGGCCACAAGCTGCTGTGGTTTGGCCATATTCGAGGAAGAAGATAGCGCCTTTTTCCTGTGCATTTATGGATCGCAGGGAAGAACTCTGATTGGACCAGGAGTCTGCATGCAGCTCTGGGCCATATGACCACTCCTGAAGGACGAGTAGGGCACAGCTCCTGGGGTACATAGTGTGCCACCAGAAGAAAGATCCTGGGGAAGCTTGTTAGGAAGACCAGAAAACTAGCTGGCTAACTAATGAATCCCTCCACAGGAGTTACCTGGGTATGGTCAATTCTGTTACAGAGCCTGAGAAGATTCTTCTGTATCCACGTCCAGTGGTTTACATGAGTACAGAAAAAGACTTACAATGCTGATACACAAAATAATGCAGAGGAGTCTTTCTAAGCATTGAACCCAAGCCTTGAATAAAGATTCCTTTTTTTTCTTCAGTTGAATCCAGCCAGTCATGTAGCTTATCACTTGTCAGTGAACAAAATCTGGATAAGCAATGAATCCCACAATACTGAGGTTGTAAGGAGCAAGAAGATATACCTGCCCTCATGAGCCCATTGTCCCAGGAGTTAGGCAATCAAGCATGTTGATTTTGCATTCCGCTCTTCCTCGTGGCAATTTCCATCAAGGAAAAGACAAACGAGCAGCTTATAGTTTTATGTGGCTATTATATAAAACCACGTAGCTTCATTCTGAAATGCAGATGACAAATACTCAAACAACGTCTATGCCCTTTAAAATACTAGGGTTTGACTGGGACTTGATCTTTCTTCTTTAGATCAAAACATCTAGCATTTCTTCCAAACTAACTGTATCCAGAGACTACGGCTTCTTAAAACAAAACCCACGTGGGTGAGTGGCGCAGTGTAAATTTATGGCTGAGAGAGGCAATGTTTGAAAAGTTGAGGACTCCCTAAAAGCCGCGGTGGCTACAATTTATGAATTTATATGTTGTTCCAGATTAAAGTAATTATTTAGGCTGGCTCAGGGAAGCCAAACATAATCCCCACTCTTAAAACAAGCTATAGATTGCCATTTCTTCTTGAAAGCCCTGGTAATGCTGGTACATCCTATCAATAATTTTGAAAACTATATTTCCACTAAGAAATTATAAAAGAAGTAACACCATTCAATTTCTTCATGTTTTGCATTCTTTCAGAGTCGGCAAACATAAAAAAGTCAGCAGGTGGAGCTCCTATTCCCTTGGCAGTCCTGATAGAAGTCCCTCTCTTGAAAGAACTTTCAATTACAGACTGTCTCTCTGGCAGCCCGTTCTAGGCTCCCTACAGACAGTATCAGAGTAATACATGAAAATGCAAGACTCAGAGACATTACAGTACACTGTCATAGGTCATGAAAAAGAAGAAAGAAAGAAGAGCCAGAAATCTTTTATTTAATTTTAATATATTTTTTGCTGTTTCTCCCATTTTACATTTCTTTTCGATTAACAAAGAAGGTGCCATCTTTCAAGAGTGAGACGTGACAGGTGTACTAATTCATTTGTTCCCTGGTAGGCTTTGTACCAATTCTCTCACCCTTTCACAATGTGGCACTTCATTACCACTGAGCTCAGCATTGGATCAGACAGGAGAAATGGTATCCAACAGGAGAATGAAAAAAGTGTAGAACCAGAAAATGCCTTGGCCTCGTCTTCAAATTTTGTTTTTTTAGTTATTCTCTTGGCAAGCACATTCGCGAAAAATTTAAGTATCTTTTCCATTAACCACTAAGTCTGATAACTTCTCTAAATTTTTCATGAGGGTGTGTGATTGCCATTTTGCAGCCAGCAATGACAATAAAAATTCCCTTTTAATTCACTACATTTGATATGCACATAATTCCTTTAATGTGAAACCTACTTACTGTCTTGTTCAGTTTGCCATTTCTAAAGGAAGAGTGAGAAACTGAGTGATCAAATACATTTCTTATAAGGACCTGGCACGTGGTATCATGTGACAGCAGATGGCATGTGAAAGCCGTTGTGGGAAATATGGCCCCTGTTAAATAGGCTGTGAATGTGCAAGGTTGTGTGTGTCTCCTCAGAGTGCCATTCAGTCACCCTGGCATCTGCAGGAGAGTAAACAGCATCTCATTCACTTTCATAACAAAAGCTAATGTGAACGACCTCAGGGAAGTCATGGAGCTGCAGGTACATGCGGTCAGTTGCCCTGTGGTCAAATGCACAGACCAAAGCTAATAGCATTTACTCCACAGGGGCTCTGAGCTTGGACAGGCCATGGACGTTTGGAATGTATCAGGGTGTTCAATAAGACACAAACAATTGAAATCACAGGGGCTGCACATGGAGAAGCAGAAAGAATACAAAGTTCTCCATTTGGTATTAAATTCCTCTTTGTCTATCCTACCCTGGTTGGAGAGAAAAAAGAGAGTGCTAAACACATCCAAAGGTGTTCCCTATACTAAGATCTTCAAACCTTTTGCATATTCTGTGAATTTCATGCTCTTCTCTTGATTCACTCCAAGAAGCAGCTAAATTTTGCTCTGCAGTACACATCCAAGGCAGCATGCTAATGAGAATTATTATTAAGCAATGTAGAGTTGGCACCAGTCTCTTGCAATCTGCTCAGCAGCAGAAGCAAGAAGGGCAGAGGCAGAGAGTCAGAAAAGCAGCTTTACTGAATGCTCTTCTGGACCTGATTAGTTTTGGTCACTTTCAACACCAGGCAAAGCCAAGTATAATTGCAAGCTTCACAGGCATGGCACACTGTTTCCCACTCTAATGTATTTGGCCTCTTCTTAAAGGGACTTGTAGAATTTACTGTTGCTTTAAAAACATTCTACTCTTCAAAACTGCAAAATCAAGAGTTTCTGTAAATGCAATAACTAGGGTACAGGAAAAATGAATTTGCTGTGCATTTGGGATTCTTTCATTTTAGTACCCTGTACAAACAGGCCCATCTCAATCTCAGAATAGGAATTCTGTCTCAGAACACTCCATGGCATAGTTTTTGGAGTAGGCTGTAACACCTTGGTCAGATGGAAGGAACTAGACCCCCAACCAATGCCAAACAGAGTAGTCTGAAACTAGAGCTGTTATGAATGATCCTTCAGGTGTTTAGACCACGCCTTTTTGTGAAGATGGAGCATGAAGCAAATTATTTGGAATTAAGCCACAAGACCAAAATAAAAGGCCATTTCCACATTTGTATTGATTCATCATTAGACATACTTTATCAGAAAGGTTTATACTAGAACATCCTGATGTGAGATGATCCCAAAGATTAACAGACAGCAGCCATCGATACTCTCCCTCCCTCCCTCCCTCCCTCCCTCCATCTCTCTCTCTGTGTGTGTGTGTGTGTGTGTGTGTGTGTGTGTGTGTGCGCGCATGCGCGTGTGTGTGCGTGTGTGTGTGTGTTTGTGTTGAGTATTAGAACCATAGGCCCACATAGCTGATTGCCACTCAGATATTCCTTATGCACTTCAAATGGAGTAAGTTCCCTATTGTATTCACCGAGGTGTGTTTCTTTTCCTTTTGCTTTAATCTGTTATAGTCAAAAGACTTGGAAGCCAGCCTTGGTTGTCTTCTCAGTTTCCCTCTACTTCCAGTAGTCACTCATTCCTACTGCACTGGGCCTCCTCGCCGTCTCCAGGGTGATTGCCTTTGCTTAGGAGGTTCTTCAATTCTGGTTTACACTGTAGCGATGGCCTCGTCTTTCACACAACTAACCATCCTCCAAACTGCCGTCAAAGTGATCTCTCAAGACCACAGTTTTGATCATGTTACTTTCCTTGCTTGAAGCTAGCTACTGGCATCCTAATATGCTGCCTCTGAGTGTGGTGCCGGAGTTCTCCATGATCTGCCACCAACCTGTGCTGACTCATTTCTAGCCATACCCTAGCCATACTAAGCAGCCTGCATTTCTACGGAGGGGTCAAACACACAGTCAGCTTTTTTCTTTTATTTGTGTCTGTGTTTCAGTTGCTTCCTCTATCTTAGCTACTTACTGCTCATTTGATCAGACTGCTGCCCTCACATTTAAACATGGGCTCAACCTTCGTTTTCTCTAGAAAGCCTTTTCTAACTCTCTTGACGCCCTGAACCCAGGATCCTCTTCTCTCTCTCTCTCTCTTTCTCAGATTCCTGAGCCCAAGCCCAGACTTTCTGAATCCAAATCTTTGTGGATATAATTTAGAAATCAGTCTTCTAAAAAGCACCTCAAAGGACTATCTATGTACACTCAAGATTGTCTATTATTTTAAAGTAGAATACACTTTAAACACATCATCTGACATAAGAAAATAAATTTAGTTTCTAAGACATATAGAGTGTGATTATTTTTAAAAATATTTTTATCACATATTATATTTTTTATCTGCTCCTGGGCTACCAATCAAAATTAGTATATATTAGAAGAATTAGACAATTATATAAATGTAGATGATCACAATTTATGAACCAATTGAGCAACATCCATTGATTAACTACCTACTATATTATGTTTCGGGCACAGTGCTAGTGGGATGTCCTGAGGTGAGAGGTCACTGTAGAAAGGTAGGGTTATGGATGACTTGAAAATACAATATGATTTCCCACAACTCCCATGGACCTGATTTTCCTCTGTACCAGAACCCTACATTTTAAGCTGGGAACATAAGATTATATTTACTAGACTCTTTTGCCTCTAGTCTGGCTATGTGTCTAAACTCTGGCTAATGGCATGTAATTTGAAGTGGTGTGTGCAATTTCTCAAAGTTTCTTAAAAGAAGGGAGCATGCCTTTTCCTCTCATTTCTTTGTTCCTGCTTTTCTGCAGACAAACTGGATGGCCAAGGACATCTTGGATCTCAAGGCAACCTTGGGGATGGAGGTTATAAGAAGCAGAACAACAAAATAAAAGACACCTGGGTCATTCACACTGTTGAGAACGTAGCCCTGAATCACTTACTCCCAGACTTATAAATCAGAAAGAAAACAGCATCTAACTTGCTGAAGCTACTATTTTGTAGGTGGGGATGAGGGGTATTCTGTCACTTGCTGTTGAACTAACGTGAAATTAATAGAGATAGTATTTCTCAAATTTGGAGGCAAGATCTTAGGAGTATGAATTTCATTACAGACAAGTCTGTGATTGCTTTTTGTGAAATCTAGAGATAAATATATAGTCCCCTATATAACGGTGACAGTTACAAGTGTTAAAAATAGTGGGTTGGGCCTTCTCTTTTGTTTTTCTAAGTTGGTACCTTACTTATTTGTGGAGGCCATAAAGGAATTCAATTTCTTATCTCTCAACTCAAATGGAATTTCTATAGTTTTATTAATATGAAAGGAAGCTTAATTTCATAATGTCTATACATTGGGGTTGAAGTGCAATGTTCTCCCTGCCCTATTTCTTTTGTTATTGTTATTTCCTTTCCTTTTATATTTTATTTTATTTTATTTTATTTTATTTTATTTTATTTTAGATTCAGGGAATACATGGGCAGATTTGTTACAAGGGTATATTGTATAATGGCGAGGTCTGGGCTTCTGGTGGACTCATCACCCCAATAGTGAACTTTGTACTCATTAGGTAATTTTTCAACCCTGTCTTCTCACCCTATCTCCTTTTGGAGTCCCCAGTGCCTATTATTATTTATGTTTCTGTCCATCTGTATTCATTGTTTAGCTCCCACTTGTAAGTGAGAACATGCAGTATTTCATTTTTCTGTTTCAGAGTTATTCAGAATAATGGCCCCCAGTTATATCTATCTGGCTGTGAAGAACATGATTTTATTCTTTTTTATTCCCCATTTCTGATTATTGGGCTGGGTGAGGTGAGCCAAGCTGGAAAGAAAGACCCACTATACCAAATATGTTCTGTTAAGACATAAAGATACGATAATTTGTATTGACTATTCAGGTAGGTTTCCAGAGGTATGACATTTTGGGAGAGCTACATAATTTGTGGACTCCAGTGCAAAGTGAAAATGTGGAGTATCTGTTCAAAAAGCAGGAAAAGAGTCACTTTAGTGCTATTAAAACATAAATCTTCTTTTCTTTCTTTAGTAGTGGCTCTCTCAAATTGTCATGGTATTCTTTTATTTGCTATTTAATGTTCTAAATTAAAAAAAAAAGTTTAAAATTCTTAGCATGAATTTTACCATTCATCTTTATATTGTGCCATAGTAGTTTTAAATGCAATTATAAGATCATTGACCTTGGATGTGGAATCACTGCAATTACATAATTCATATTTCATAGCTCATCCTTACATGTGTGTATTGTTCTTGCCAGAATGGCAGAATAACTACATAAAACTAACTCAACTGTTTTTATTTTACTTCTTGATCTGTACACATTCTACCAACACTCTCTACCTTAAAGTTGCTGATGAGTAGGGAACAACTTATTGTCATTGTTTTAGTAGCTAATACAGCGAAATAACATGAGTAAGAAAGGATATGAACGTGTACCTGAGTTGTGCATGTTTCTTCACACCATTGCCTTCTTTTGAAAGAAATTTATTTTTATTTTTTTCTGATTAGTATTTTTTCTTTTCTTCATTTACTTTTGACAAATTTTATTTGTAGTGTGCAGCATCATGTTTTGAAATGTGTATACATTGTGGAATGACTAAATCAAGTAAATTAATAAATTGCATTACCTAAAATAGTTACTATTTATTATTTTCTTTTTGTTTATTTATTTATTTGGAGACAGAGTCTCGCTCTGTCGCCAGGCTGGAGTGCAGTGGCACAATCTCAGCTCACTGCAACCTCCATCTACTGGGTTCAAGCAATTCTCCTGCCTGAGCCTCCTGAGTAGCTGGGACTGCAGGAGTGCACCACCATGCCCAGCTAATTTTTGTATTTTTAGTAGAGACAGGGTTTCACCATGTTGGCCAGAATGTTCTTAATCTCTTGACCTCATGATCTGCTGGCCTTGGGCTCTCAAAGTGCTGGGATTACCGGCGTGAGCCATTGAGCCCAGCCTATTTTTTTTTTTTTTAATTCGACTTTAAGTTCTGGAATACATGTGCAGAATGTGCAGGGTTGTTACATAGTATACATGTGCTATGGTGGTTTGCTGCACCTATTAACCCATCATCTAGGTTTTAAGCCCTACATGCATTAGGTATTTGTCCTAATGCTCTCCCTCCCGTTGCCCCCCATCCCCCAACAGGCCCCAGTGAGTAATGTTCCCCTCCCTGTGTCCATGTGTTCTCATTGTTCAACTCCCACTTATGAGTGAGAATATGCAGTATTTGGTTTTCTGTTCCTGTGTTAGTTTGCAGTTTGCTGAGAATGATGGCTTCCAGCTTCATCCATGTCCCTGCAAAGGACATGAACCCATTCTTTTTGATGGCTACATAGAATTCCATGGTGTATATGTGCCATATTTTCTTTATCTAGTCTATCATTGATGGGCATTTGGGTTCCAAGTCTTGATATTGTAAATAGTGCCACAATAAACATAAGTGTGGCTCTTTATAGGAGAATAATTTATAATCCTTTGGGTATAGACCCAGTAAAGGTATTGCTGGGTCAAATGGTATTTCTGTTTCTAGATCCTTGAGAAATCACCACATTGTCTTCTACAATAGTTGAACAAATTTACATGCCCAGCAACAGTGTAAAAGCATTCCTATTTCTAGGCAGCCTCACCAGCATCTGTTGTTTGCAGACTTTTTAATAATCACCATTCTAACTGGCGTGAGATGGTATCTCACTGTGGTTTTGATTTGCATTTCTCTAATGAGCAGTTATGAGGACCTCTTCAAAGAGAACTACAAACCACTGCTCAAGAAAAAAAGAGAGAACAAAAGCCAATGGAAAAACATTCCATCCTCATGGATAGGAAGAATTAATATGAAAATGGCCACACTGCACAAAGTAATTTATAGATTCAATACTACTCCCATCAAGCTACCATTGACTTTCTTCACAGAATTAGAAAAATCTGCTTTCAATTTCATATGTAACCAAAAAAGAACCTGTATAGCCAAGACAATCCTAAGCAAAAAGAACAAAGGGAGCGGCATCACACTACCTAACCTTAAACCATACTGCAAGGCTACAGTAACCAAAACAGCATGGTACTGATACCAAAATAGATATATAGACCAAGGAACAGAACAGAGGCCTCAGAATTAACACCACACATCTACAACCATGTGATCTTTGACAAACCTGACAAAAGCAATGGGGAAAGGATTCCTTATTTATTAAATGCTGCTGGGAAAACTGGCTAGCCATATGCGGAAAACAGAAATTGGACCCCTTCCTTATGCCTTACACAAAAATTAACTCAAGATTGATTAAAGACTTAAATGTAAAATGTAAAATCATAAAAACCCTACAGGAAAACCTAGGCAATGCCATTCAGGACATACGCATGGGCAAAGACTTCATGACTAAAATACCAAAAGCAATTTCAAAAAAAAGCCAAAATTGACAAATGGGATCTAATTAAGCTAAAGAAAAAGAAAGAAAGTATCTGCACAGCAAAAGAAAGTATCATGGGAGTCAACAGGCAATCTACAGAATGGGAGAGAATTTTTGCAATCTATCCATCTGACAAAGGTTTAATATCCAGAATCTATGAGGAGCTTAAACAAATTTACAAGGAAAAATCCCATCAAAAAATGGTGAAGGGTATGAACAGACACTTCTCAAAAGAAGACATTTATGCAGCCAACAAACATATGAAATAGTTACTATTTGTTTATGGTGAGAACACTTAAAATCTGCTCCATTAGCAATTTTGAAATATACAGTACATTGTTATTAACTATAGTCACCATGTTGTACAATAGATCTACTGAACTTGCTCCTCCTGTCTAACTGAAATGTTTATATCCTTTGACCAACATCTCACACCATCCCCCATATTCCCAGCACCTGGTAACCAACTTTCTACTCTCTACTTCTATGAATTTGACTTTTTTGTGTTCTACATATAAGTGAGATCACTGGTCTTTCTTGCCTGGCTTATTTTGTGTAACATAATATCCTTCAGATTCATCCATGTTGTCACAAATTGCAGGATTTCCTTCTTTTTAAAGGCTGAACAGTATTACATTGTATATACATATATACCAGGTTTTCTTCATCCATTTATCTGTTGATGGACACTTAGGTTGATTCCACATATTGGCTATTGTGAATAAAGCTGCAATGCACATAGGCATGCAGACATCTCTTCAATATACTGATTTCAATTTTTCGGATGTAGTGGGTATGCTGGATTATATGATAATTCTATTTATATTTTTTTTAGAAACTTCTAGACTGTTTTTTGTAAAGCTGTACTAATTTACATTCCCACCAATAGTGTACAAAGCTTCCCTTTTCTGCACATCCTTACCAACACTTATCTTTCATTTTTATGATAGTAGCTGTTCTAATAGGTGTGAGGGAACATCTCCTTGCAATTTTAATTTGAATTTCCCTGATGATTAGTGACATTAAGCTTTTTTGCATATACCTGTTGGCCATGTCTATGGTTTTTTTAATGTTTATTCAGATCTTTGCCCATTTTTAAATTGGGTTATTTATTTTCTTGCTATTGAATTATCTGAGTTCCTTATATATTTTTTGATATTAATCTCTTATCAGATGTATCGTTTGCAAATACTTTTTCCTATTCCATAAGTTGTCTCTTCACCACTGCCTTCTTTCTGCATTCAAAGCACATTGTAGTTCAAACAGAAAGCCCAGCCTCTTGCAGCTGTCAGCTTCTGCTTACTCAGACATAGATGGAACTAGCTTTGAGTCTCACTTAATTCCCACTCATCATGGGTCCAGAGAAATTCTGTGCTTATGGGGCATGCTGAACATTCTATGTGAGTGGGGTGGCAAATAATGGCAGCATACATGCTTATTGCCATATCCTGTGCTCAGCCTCCATCAAACTGCACTTCACTTAAAAAACATAAATCCAAAGAAAAAAGTAACAATTTCAAGACAGTAAGAGTAGAGCATTAAACCAAGTGAAGGGCCTTGCTGATAATGTGTTCTGTGCAACTGTATAGGTTACACATCCATGAAGCCAGCCTTGTAGGGTGTGAGGAAGAATAGAAGTTACAGTAATTCTCTTTGACTTCAGTATTCACTTACAGAGCAACTGGGAAAGCACTTCTGCACTTAAGCCTCATGAGAAAGATGCTCCTAAAGTTTGCTTTCTCCCTCACTACCTTAAAACCCTCACTCTATTCTCTCTTTATTCAAACCTCCATAGTCAAACTTTCAATTCCTTAGTGACTCCAACCTTCCCTCCTGGAAAGTTCTGAGATAGATGTGTTCCACTCTTTGCCAGGAATTATGGAATCTCTTATCTGTTCATTCAAGAAAAAGAAAGAGTTGGGATGTGGAAACTCATCCCATAATCAAGAATGAAGACGACTACAGATGTTCCAATTTCAGGTTAGTTTCCCCATCATAGAGTGCTGCAAAATACTTTTTCTATTAGAGCACCTAAGAAAGGTGAGCATATCACCAAGACAAGCATTTTATTATTTTCTAAGAGAACATTGCCTGCAGTCATAATGAGGAAATGTTCTTCTATTTAGTGACTTTAGTCTTTCTCCCTTTAAAATAATAGATCCTTCAATTATTTGGTTAAGGATTATGTACTTCTTAACACTGGCTTGCTTTATCAGAAAAACCATGCTGGTTGAAAGTGGCTCTCTCCAGTGAAGAGGCCGAGAGTATGTTTAGCTCTTCCTTCTTAGACATCCAGGCACTTTTCCACCTTTGGTCACCTGACCTTGGACTGCAAGCACATTTCCCTTTTCAGTGAGCATCTAACAGTCAGATAATTCATGCTCTCATTATCTGATGATAGCTTAATGAATCTCATTTCTAGAATTTTCATCTTAAGGAGAGACTTTTGTAAGTGAAAGAAGGAGGAGGGGGAGGAAGGGAAGGAGGAGAAGGAAATGATGGAGGAGAAAAATCGTGTTTAATATCAAAAGTTTTATATGTAATAGACAGAGGATGCAAAGGCAAAGGATCACCCTGCTAGTTATTAAGTTTGTTTTATACGGAGAAACAGTTAACTTTATGAAAATAGAAAACTATACTGAGAGTTGCATACTCCAGGGTAATAGTTGGGCTTTGCTGAACTCCTTGGACAAACACTCTACTAATTCAAAACAATTGTGTTTCCTTGAAACAAAAAAGCTTCATAACTCTTTTTGACTTAGTTAAATAAAGAAAAAAAAAGCTCATATTTAATAAATATCTTAGCACCATACTAAAAATGATATAGTGGTAGTGAGATTGGGAAGCTAGAATATTATAGGATAAACCCTATAGGCTACTTCCTTCTTATTGTTTTAAATGTTAAATATAAAATAAGTAAAATTAAGCCTAGGATAAGATGTCAGAAAAATTTGATATGTTTCCCTCTGACCTTTAAGTAACATCTTTTATTGAATTATCACCTACAGAAAAAAAGTCTCACAAAGCCTTCTGGTTCCTGCACACCTCTCCAACACTTCCAACATTATTCTTTCCTACTCTCTGCTTCACAGTGTTTTCTCTAATCACATGAATTGTTTATATTGTGCCTTTATACCAGGCTGTGTCTTCATGTCTTTGTTCATACTGTCTTCTCTTTGTGAATTTTTTCGACTCCTCCCCAACCAGCCTTTACCTAACTAGTGTCTATTCATCCTCAGCTCAAATATCATGATCTCCAGGAAACATTCCCTTCATTCATCTCCAACCTGAAAATGACTTAAGTATCCCTTCCAGATATTTCCAAAAGACCCCATTCATATCTCCATCACTGTACTTAGAAATATTTCCTTGTGCTGTGCGCCAACTGTGTCACTTTACTATGAACTCCTCGAAAGCAAGGACAATGTGTTACTATTTTTTGATTCTCCAAATTACAATAGGCAGTCAATAGATGTTCATTAAATGAATGAATAAATGATTCATTGAGTCTAACGGGCCGAAAATAAAACTATAATTTGGAGAGGCAAAATGTCTTTCCTAAGACCTCATCACTAGCTTAAGACTTGCATCCAGCTGAGCTCAAGTTATTCCCCCATAAACAATAACTTAGAAATCCCTAGTAACAGAGAGAAAAAAAAGTGGCTGTTAATTTGGTTTTAAAAAAAAAAGTGAAACCCAAACAAAAAGGGCTGAAACTGAAACCACTAAGGTGTGTGGTTATGTTTTCACTTTAAAAAGTTAAGTGGTTTTCTGAATTTAGATGCCCTTCTGCCCATTTAAGGATAAAATGCCAAACTTACCATACTTAGTGCTCAGATTTGTACTTGGTAAATTTATAAGATTAAAGATGTAAACATGCTCATTAAAGAGTGTCAAAAACTTGTCAAACATCAAATAGTTGTTACATAAAAACATTTTGAAGTCTAGATATACAGGCTACATTTCCACTTAAAAAAAATTTCATCTTCTAAAATTTAAAGGGAAATCACCCTTAGGTTTTTCCAAACTCCAAACAATCTGAAAGTGATCAGAACCATTTGAGAATTCTAAAACCTGTCTGGAGATAGTCTACACAACTCAAAATTATTATTGTAGGCCAGGCATGGTGACTCATGCCTGTAATCCCAGCACTTTGGGAGGCCAAGGTGGGTGGATCATCTGAGGTCAGGAGTTGAAGACCAACATGGCCAACATGGTGAAACCCCACCTGTACTAAAAATACAAAAATTAGCCAGATGTGATGGTGGGTGCTTGTAATCTCAGCTACTTGGGAGGCTGAGGCAGGAGAATTGCTTGAACTCGGGAGGCAGAGATTGCAGTGAGCCAAGATCGCACCACTGCACTCCAGCCTGGGCGACGGAGACTGTCTCAAAAACAAAATTATCATAATTTCAGCAAGGAGAAAATCAAATGAGAAAAGATGTGGATTCTTGTATTTCTTAACTTTTAAAAAGCCAAGTATTCTATGAAAAACTAATTTTCTGAAAAAAATTTTCCTGCTTCATTCAACCCCCGGAAAATTTTTTGATGATGCCTTATTGATTACCTACCAAACATTTATTTCCCTCTTCCCAAGAGCACCTTAATTTTCATATATACAGCCACGGCTCCCTTACCAGAAGCTATGTGTTTCAGGAGTAATATTATTCCTTTGCCAATGATTGGTTCAGGAATGAGGGATAAGACACAGTACTGGCTAGAAAGGTCAAGGAGAACTTGTTGAAAGTTTCTGGAAAATGTTTGTTTACTTTTAAGTGAGAGCTGTTGGAAGAAGTCATGCACTAGTGAACCTGGGACTGCCATTTTGTGAAGCCAACAGAGGAGAACAGAGCCTAAGAACCACCTTTGGGAAAGAAAGCTAGTGCTTGTCAAACTAAGCCCACTCTGAAGTCTGTTCTACTTCTAGACTCAGTGTTGAGTCAATACATTTCATTATTGTTTAAATTGCTTGAGTTTCTTTACGTGCAACGGAAGGAATCTTGTTTAATATGCAGCCAAATTAATGATTTTCTTAATATATCCAGTGTGAAACTCTAAGAAATTTTTTACTTTAAAGTTTTGCTGCAGAGTGGCACAGCAGAAGCATGCAGGACCATAAAGTTATTCACTTCTATTTTTCAGTTCTTGAGCTAACCAGAGGGTTTGCAGGGACATCAAATATTTTAAACTTAGTTTCTACCACTTTACTCCTCACATAGATAACTGTCTATATGTTCAGGTTAATGGATGCCCTCATAAAATTCTGATATTATTGCCTTCTGCATTTGAGGACCAGGATTCCACTAGCTAGTGGTGACTGTATTCACCCTAAACAGAGCAAATTGTTCAGTTCTGATTAGCTCCTCAGGGCCTTCAATTATTCAAGGGCCTCAATAAATTTTGTGTATGCTCAAGGAATGTCATTGTACTATGAAAGTCCCAGAAACTTGATCCTGAATTCTTGGGGTTATTCCACTTAAGTGGGTGCTTTCTGGAACCCCACAGATCCTAAACACTCAAAATATCTAATGATAATGAGTTATTTAAAGAATTCATGATGGAATAAAAAGAGAGACATAATCCCAGCACTTTGGGAGGCCGAGGGGGGTGGATCACGAGGTCAAGAGATCGAGACCATCCTGGTCAACATGGTGAAACCCCATCTCTACTAAAAATACAAAAAATTAGCTGGGCATGGTGGTGCGTGCCTGTAATCCCAGCTACTCAGGAGGCTGAGCCAGGAGAATTGCCTGAACCCAGGAGGCAGAGGTTGCAGTGAGCCGACATTGCACCATTGCACTCCATCCAGCCTGGGTAACATGAGTGAAACTCCGTCTTGAAAAAAAAAAAAGAGAGACATAGTAGTATAGTTATCAGATGAAGAAAATTACTTATTTAGTCCTATTCTTTTGATTAAAAGATATTTTCACCAAGACTGGCTAAATATACTTTTGGTCAAATTAATTTTGAGATATTAGAGGGAGTATAAATGATGCAATGTTTATTCTGCTATTTTATATGAACATAATAATCATTAAAATTGCTCCATTTTATTTGTATATACTGTGAACTAAACATTATACTCAAGTCTTTTGCTCTGTTATCTCATTTAACCTTTGCAACCACCCTTTGTAAAATAGGTTCTGGTATTTTCTTCACTTTGCAGATAAGAAAATTAAGGCTTAAGTAAGTTTAAGCAATTTTCCTAAAATCTCCAGAGCCCATGTTCTTGACATCTATTTTAAATAGTCAACAGAGTATATTCTAAACAACTAACAATGTTAATGAACTTCTAAAAAGGCAGTGTAGTATTCAATTGCTTTCATAATTGAACATTATTAAGAATCTTTAAAATGGCCAGGTCAGAAATTTTACCTCATGCAAATATTATATCTGAGGTGTATTGCCAAATAGTGAGCTTCACAATTCAGGGAGGACAATAGCAAAGAAGAGTTCAACCATGGGAACACAGCAAATATGGCAGGAGTCTGAAAAGCATCTCATACAGATTGGGCAAATTATTTTGCCAGGTTGACTATTAATTTTCTTAATGATATTTAGAGAAACAATACATGTGCATTGTAGAAAAATATAAAATATAGACAAAGGAAAAAAATAATGTCATATACCACCATCCAGAGACTGCCATTTTTAACACTGTAGTGTATATCTTTTGAATTGTGTGTGTGTGTGTGTGTATGTGCCTATGTTGTTTAATCTTGAATAATCTTTTTTAAATGACTTTTGAAATCCAAAGGCCAGTTGGTCTCTGGAATATTCTATCTTTTAAGAATTTGTCTGATTGTGTCCTCTTACTTTATCCCCTGTGGAAGTGACTTTAAAAGCTTGATGGATTCAGGTGAAACACCATGAATAGAACAATATCAGATAATATTGTGTACTTCATTGTATTACATCAGAGGACACAGAACTTCCAGTACATTTATTATTAATTTTCTAAGATTGACATTCTCTGGAGCAATGACAATCTGAACCTGCTATTGTGAAATTTTATCTCCTGTGATTAGAAATTATTCTGTGTAATATCAGTGTGGGCACCAAATGAAGGTCCAGTGTCCCAACATCCACTTGCCTAAGGATTTTTAACCTTGATAAATCTTGTCAGAACCAGTAAGTTAACTAGAATTTGAGAAATGCTATTGTCCTAATTCTGTCTTTTCTTCCACATTAATTAATTGGCATTTAAAGTAGATGTTTCCCTCATCAACTGTTTTGAGCCTCACTTACCTCCTTGTATGAATATTTAGTTATCTAGATGATGTCTACAAACATTTAAATCCCAAAAGTATTCAAAGAAACATATAAAGTTACTAGATATGTTCACAATGCCTGGAAAGAGAAATATATATCTCTTTATACATTTAAATCTAGTCCTCTGGAAAAGGAAGTAGATCTATTATGCATTGTTCCAGAGGGAAGTTTTGGGAAGGCAACTATTAACACAATGCAGGGAATAAGTTTCTTATCATTAAAGATACCCATTAACAGAATGGTTTTTCTCACAAAGTAATAAGGAAATTTACCTCTAGAAATATCAGAGGCTGAATCTGTCATGGTTATTGGTCTTTAAGTCCATACTCCTCAGTTGAAATATTAGAATTATAAGAAAATATAAAGATCTTCAGTAGAATGGAAAAGTTAACAGAAACGGTGCCTGATCTTGTAACACGCCAGAAAGCATACTAGTAAGTCAAAAAAACTCCTAATAAATTTCAGTAACATAGCCAAATTCTAAGAGACGCGAACTGAGTGGGGGTCTTTACCTTTGCAATCTTCATATCGGGATCGATTGAAATAGCTGCTGGGGGAAAATGGAGAGGTAAATATGGATGTGCTTTTCTGTGAGGGAAGTAAAGGTTTTAGGATTAGTCACTGAATTGTGGACCTCAGCTTTTTTCATCTGCCCAGGAACAGTTTACATCCCCCAAGTAGGTGGATTGAATCCTGGTATGGCATATTTAACAAAATATTAGAAGAGTTCTGATAAAGAAGTATACTATTGAGACATCTCTTACTCATCATGCTCATTACTGCTTCCTATTTCTTTTGTTTCTATCCCTGTACGCAGTCCCATTCCTTTAGGTAGAAAATAACCAGTCCTAAAACCGAAGACTAAAACAGTGTTGGATATGGTACAAAGATAAGCCATATGTCATCTGAAGTATATCTGAGAAAAAAGAATACCTGCCTTGAGAATCATGTGGCCATCTTCCACACCCACACCCACTAACTTGGTTAGTAAAAAAAAAAAACACAGCTCTAAACCAGAACACATGCTCCAAGTTCAAATATTGAAAAGAATGACAACTTGGATTTAGTCCAAAGTGACTTTCACTTTGTAGATTACCAAACCAGCAAAATTATATGAGATGAAGGATGCAAGTTAGTGGAGATGCCTCTCTGATACATCCTAATATTTTTTACAACAGTACACCTTAGTGATCGGTGTGACTCCAAATGAAATAAAATCTGCCAGGCTGGTAGACATAGACCCATCAGTTGGTATCTTTTATGCTACTTGGGCTGGTTAGGAGGCACATTATTTTTTTTTTCCCCATTTATTTCTTTTATTGCATTTTAGGTTTTGGGGTACATGTGAAGAACATGCAAAATTGTTGCATAGGTACACACGTGGCGGTGTGATTTGCTGCCTTCCTCCCCATCACCTACATCTGGCATTTCTCCCCTTGCTATCTCTCCCCATCTCCCCACCCCCAACTGTCCCTCCCCTATTTCCCCCCAACTGACCCCAGTGTGTAGTGCTCCCCTCCCTGTGTCCATGTGTTCTCATTGTTCAACACCCGTCTATGAGTGAGAACATGCGGTGTTTGATCTTCTGCTCTTCTGTCAGTTTGCTGAGAATGATGGTTTCCAGGTTCATCCATGTCCCTACAAAGGACCCAAACTCATCGTTTTTGATGGCTGCATAATATTCCATAGTGTATATGTGCCACATTTTCCCTATCCAGTCTATCGTCGATGGGCATTTGGGTTTTTTCCAGGTCTTTGCTATTGTAAACAGTGCTGCAATGAACATTCGTGTGCACGTGTCCTTATAGCAGAATGATTTGTAATCCTTTGGATATATACCCAGTAATGGGATTGCTGGGTCAAATGGAATTTCTATTTCTAGGTCCTTGAGGAATCGCCACGCTGTCTTCCACAATGGTTGAACTAATTTACACTCCCAGCAACAGTGCAAAAGTATTCCTATTTCTCCACATCCTCTCCAGCATCTGTGTCTCCAGATTTTTTAATGATCGCCATTCTAACTGGCGTGAGATGGTATCTCAATGTAGTTTTGATTTGCATTTCTCTGATGACCAGTGACGATGAGCATTTTTTCATGTGTTTGTTGGCTTCATGTATGTCTTCTTTTGTAAAGTGTCTGTTCATATCCTTTGCCCACTTTTGAATGGGCTTGTTAGTTTTTTTTCTTGTAAATCTGTTTTGGTTCTTTGTAAATTCTGGATATCAGCCCTTTGTCAGATGGGTAAACTGCAAAAATTTTTTCCCATTCTGTTGGTTGCCGATTCACTCTAGTGACTGTTTCTTTTGCTGTGCAGAAGCTGTGGAGTTTTATTAGGTCCCATTTGTCTATTTTGGCTTTTGTTGTCAATGCTTTTGGTGTTTTGGCCATGAAGTCCTTGCCTACACCTATGTCCTGAGTGGTTTTGCCTAGATTTTCTTCTGGGGTTTTTATGGCGTTAGGTCTTATGTTTAAGTCTTTAATCCATCTGGAGTTAATTTTAGTGTAAGGTGTCAGGAAGGGGTCCAGTTTCTGCTTTCTGCACATGGCTAGCCAGCTTTCCCAACACCATTTATTGAACAGGGAATCCTTTCCCCATTGCTTGTTTTTGCCTGGTTTGTCAAAGATGAGATGGTTGTAGATATGTTGTGTTGTGGAGGCACATTATTTTCATATGGGAAAATCTATTCTTTGGAAGGCCAAGGTGGGTGGATCACCTGAAGTTAGGAGTTTGAGACCAGCCTGGCCAACATGGTGAAACCTTGTCTTTACTAAAACTACAAAAAAAATTAGCTGGGCATGGTGGCATGCACCTGTAATCCCAGCTACTTGGGAGGCTGAGGCAGGAGAATTGCTTGTACCTGGAAGACGGAGGTTGCTGTGAGCAGAGATTGTGCCTCTGCACTCCAGCCTGGGCAACAAAGTGAGACTCTGTCTCAAAAAGAAAAAAAGAAAGAGAAAATCTGTGTTGTACCAAAGCAAATATGCTTCCATATCCTAGCTTTTATTATATCATTGATTCTACTTGAGTGTTCAGTACAGTAGGTCTGGCTATGACCTGCCACCTTGCCAAAGAGGGAAAAGAGAACTCTCTTCAGAAGAAAACATAACTCAGTGGACCATGAAAAAGACTGGCTGTGATTACTAGCGGGTGAATTGGTAATAACTTAAAATGTATGGGTGCAGGATAGATATTCCTTGACATTGATTCCAAACAATAAGAACATTTCTTAATTCATATAACGGCAAGTCCAGAGATGAGTAGGCTTCAGAACTGGTTGTGTCAGCAACTCAATCATGTCACCAAGGATTCAGGTTCTTCCTATTTCTCAGCTCTGCTTCGCTGCCTATCGTAAAATGGTTATCTGCTAGATATCTGCCAGCAGAAGCAGGAGAATCTTTTTCCTTTGTTCAGTTTAATAGGAAAGAGGAAAAATAATCCCCCACTTCAGTGATGAAATATAAGCCTTCTCTTAAATCTAATTGTATCTCTTTACTTTTTTAAAAAGATGGGGTCTTACTATCTTGACCAGGCTAAATCCTAATGGAATCATCTATCCCAGCAGTCAGAGCTTGAGTTCCAGCAAGTGGTACCACCATGGACTGAAGCACTCTGGGGTCCTAAATAAAAGGTGGTCTAGGCCACAAGAACTGCAATTCCTGGGCAAGTCTTATTGCTGTGCTGGACTCAGAGACAGTGGACTTGGGTGAATGTGACCTAGTGAGATGCTAGCTGGGGAAGCCAAAGGAGCCCCTATGTCCCCACTTCCCTAAACCCAGGAAGCATAGTTTGCAGCTCCAGCAGAAACCCCTTCCTTTTGCTTGAGGAGAGGAGAGAGTGTAAAGCTATCTCTTACAACTTGGATACCAGCACAGTCACAGTAGAAGAGAACAAAAAAGAAGAATCCTATGGCTCAGATTCCAAGCCCTAGCTCCTGAACAACGTTTGTAAACACACCCTAGGCCAAAATGGAACCTGCTGACTTGAAGGGAAGGACTCATTCCTGGCAGAATTCATCACCTGCTAATTAAAGAGCTCTTAGGCCCTGAATAATTAGTCATAGTATCCAGGAAATGCTCACTCTGGGCCTCAGAGCCATGCTGGCTTTAAGTGTAACCCAGCACATTCCCAGCAGTGGTGGCTTCAGAGAGAGAATCCTTCTGGTTGAGGAAAGAAGAGGGAAGAGTAAAGGAGACTTTCTCTTGCTGCTTAGGTACCAGGTCAGCCACAGTGGAGTAGAACATCAAGTGGGTTACTTGGGTCCCTGATTCCAGGCCTTGGCTTTTAGATGGTATTTCTGGGGCTCCCCTGGGCTAGAGGGAAGCCCACTTCCCTGAAGGGAGAGCTAGGCACTGAAAGCATTCACTGCAAGCTGATTGAAGAGTCCTTGGGCCTTCAATGAACATTGGTGATAGCCAGGCAGTTGTGCCACAAGTTTATGGTGGTGGTGATCATGGAGAGACTCCTTTGTTTGAGGAAAGGGAAGGGAAGAATGAGAAGGACTTTGACTTCTGGCATTGGTACCAGCTCAGTCACGGTAGAATATAATTACAAAGGCATTACTGAGGTTGCTGACTCCAGGCCTTGGCTCCTGGGTGGCATATTCAGAGCCATGTGGGGCTGAGGGGATTCCACTTCCCTGAAAGGAAAGATTTACCACCTACCGAGTACAGAGCCTTTGGGAGAGAAAGTGGGAGAGGAAGAGATCCCATTTGTTTGGAGAAAATTAAGGGGGGAAAAAAGAGTCTCTGTTCTGATCTAGAGAATGCTCTAAGATCTTACTCAAGACCAGCAAGGGGGTACATCTATAAGTCTGCAAGAGCCACAGCACTCCTGGGCTTGGGGTGCCTCTAAAGCAGCTGCAGCTTCAGTGACCAAATAATTAGATCACAACACCCCAGTCCCTTCAAATACCTGGAAAATCTTCCCAAGAAGGATGGGTACAAATAAGCCTAGACCATGAAGACTACAATAAATACCTAACTCTTCAATGCCCAGGCATGGATGAATGTTCACAAGCATCAAGCCCATGCAGGAAAACATGACCTCACCAAATGCATAAAATAAGGCACCGGGACCAATCCCAGGAAGACAGAAATATGTGACCTTTCAGATAAATCATTCAAAATAGCTGTTTTGAGGAAGTTCAATTAAATTCCAGATAGCAGAGAGAAGGAATTTGGAATCCTATCAGATAAATTTGACAAAGAGATTGAAATAATTCAAATGAATCAAGCAGAAATTCAGGACTTTAAAATGCAGCTCACATAATGAAGAATGCATCAGTGTCTTCTGACAGCATAATTGATCAAGCATAAGAAAGAATTAGTGAGCTTGAAGACAGCCTATTTGAAAATACATGGTCAGAGGAAAATAAGCAAAAATAAGAAACAATGAAGCACTCTGACAAGATCTAGAACATAGCCCCAAAAGGGCAAATATAAAAGCTATTGCCCTTAAACTAAAGGTAGAGAAGGGGGGTCAGGGGTAGAAAGTTTATTCCAAGGGGATATAAACAGAGATTTTCCTAAACTTAGAGATATCAATATTCAAGTACAAGAAGGTTATAGAGCACCAAGCAGATTTAACAAAGTAAGACTACCTCAAGACATTTCATAATCAAACTCCCAAACATCAAGGATAATAGAAGAATCCTAAAAGCAGCAAGAGAAAAGAAACAAATAACATACAATACATCTCCAATGCATCTAGCAGCAGACTTCTCACTGGAAACCTTACAGTCTAAGAGAGAATGAAATGACATATTTAAAGTACTGCAGGAAAAAAACTTTTAACCTAGAATAGTATATCCAGTGAAAATATTCATCAAATATGAAGGAGAAATAAAGACTTCCCCAGACAAACAAAAGCTGAGGGATTTTACCAACACCAGACCTGTCCTACAAGAAATGCTAAAGGGAGTTTTTCAATCTGAAAGAAAAGAATGTTAATGAGCAATAAGAAATCATCTGAAGGTAGGAAACTCACTGGTAATAGCAAACACACAGAAAACCACAAACTATTACAACACTGTAATTGTGGGGTATAATTCCACATGTATTGAGTTGAAAGACAAAAAGATGAATTTAACCAAAAGAATAACTATATGCTAGGGGTGGTAGCTTATGCCTGTGATCCCAGCCAGCACTTGGGGAAGCTGAGGCAGGTGGACCACTTGAGCTCAGGAGTTCAAAACCAGCATGGGCAATATGATGAAACCCCATCTCTACAAAAAATACAAAAATTAACTAGACAAGGTGGTGCACACCTATGGCCCCAGCTACTCAGGAAGCTGAGGCAGGAGGATCACTTGAGCCTGGGAGGTTGAGGTTGCAGTGAGCTATGTTCATGCCACCGCACTCCAGTTTGGATGACAAAGCAAGACCCTATCAAGGAATAAAAATAAAAATACCTGAAAAAATAATAACTGCAACTAACTGTTCAAGATATAGACAGGATAATAAGATATAAATAGAAACAAAAAGTTAAAAAGTTAAGAAATGGAGAGTTTTTATTAGTTTTATCTTGCTTGTTGGTTTGCTTACGCAATCAGTGTTAAGTTGTGATCAGTTTAAAATAATGGATTATAAGATATTATTTGCAATCCTCATGATAACATCCAAATAAAAAACATACAACAGATACACACACAAAAAAGCAAAAAGCAAAAACGTACCACCAGAGAAAATTACCTTCAGAAAAAGGAAGACAGAAAGAAAGGAAAGGAGGAAAAGACCAGAAAACAAGTAATAAAATGGCAGAAGTGAGACTTTACTTATCAATAACATTAATGTAAATGTACTAAACTCTCTAATCAAAAATATAGAGTGGCTGAATAAATAAAAAACAAGACCTAACAATCTGTTGCCTACAAGAAACTCATTTCATCTATAAAGACTTACATAGATTAAAAATAAAAAAATGAAAAAGAAATATTATGCTAATGGAACTAAAAAAGAACAGGAGTAACTATACTTATATTAGACAAAATAGATTTCAAAACAACTATAAAAAGACAAAAAAATTATATAATGCTAAATGGGTCAATTAAACAAGGGCTATAACATATATGCACACAACATGAGAGCACAGCAGATATAAAAAAGCACATATTGTTAGAAATAAGAGAAATAGACTCCAATACAATAATACTTGAAAACTTCAACATTCCGTTTTCAGCATTGGATAGATCATCCAGATAGAAAAGAAACATCTGACTTAATCAGCACTAGAGACCAAATGGGTCTCATAGATATTTATAGAACATTTCATCCAGCAGCTGCACAATACACATATTTCTCAAAGAGAGACCATATGTTAGACCACAAAACAAGTCTTAATAAGTTCAGAAAAATTGAAATAATATCAAGCATCTTCTCTGATCACAATGGAAGAAAACTAGAAATCAATAACAAAAGGAATTTTGAAAACTATAGAAATGCATGGAAAGTAAGCAGTATACTTCTGAATGACCAGTGAGTCAATGAAGAAATAAAGAAGAAAGTTTAAATTTTTCCTGAAACAAAATATATGAAAACATCACATACTGAAACCTATGGAATAGAGCAAAAGGGGTACTAAGAAATACTATAGCTATAAATCATGCCTTTCCCACAGTCCTCCAACTCATTCCAGCACTAACTCAAAAGTCCAACATCCAAAGTCTCCTCTGAAATAAGGCATGTCCTTTCCACCTATGAGCTTGTAAGATAAAAACAAATTAATTACTTCCAATATACAATGAGGGTATAAGCAATCGATAAATAGTTTCATTCCCAAAGGGAGAAATCAACCAAAAAAAATGGACTGCAGGCCTCATGTAAGTTCAAAACCCAGCAGGGCAGTCATTAAAAATGTTAAACCTCCAAAATAATATCCTTTGACTCAGTGTCCCACATTCAAGGCACACTGGAGCAAGGTGTGAGCTCCTAAGACCTTGAGCATCTCTGCTTCTGTGACTTTCCAGGGTATAGCCCTCACAGCTGCCCTCATGGGCTGGTGTTTAGTGTTTGTGACTTTTCCAGGACCAGGATACAAGATGCTGGTGGATCTATCATTCTTGGATTTGGAAGATGAGGGCCCCTTTCTCACAGGTCCACTCACAGTCCCCTAGTGAGAACTCTGTGTAGAGGCTCCAACCTCACATTTCTCATCTGTACTGCCCTAGTAGAGGTTCTCTTCAGGGGCTCTGCCCCTGCAGCGACACCCAGGCTTTCTTGTTCATTTTCTGAAATCTAGGTGGAGGTCAAGCCTCCTTAATTCTTGCACTCTACACACCCAAAGGCTCAACACCTTATGAAAGCCGTCAAGGCTTACAGCTTGCATTTTTGAAAATGATAGCTAAGAAGTACCTAGGCCCCTTGTAGTCATGGCTGAAACTGGAATGGCCAGGATATGGGGAGCAGTGTCCCAAGGCTGCTAAGGCAGTGCAGCCTGGGCCTAGGAGGACCCAAAACCATCCTGTCCTCCTAGGCTTCAGCTCCTGTGATGGGAGGTGCTGCCTTTTAGAGCTCTGAAATGCCTTTGAGGCCTTTTTTTCCATTGTCTTGGCTATCAGCATTTGCTTCCTTTTTATTTATTCAAATTTCTTTAGCAAATGGCTGCTCAGCAACCTGCTTGAATTTCTTCTCCTGAAAATGGGCTTTTCTTTACTACCACATGGCCAGGCTACAAATTTTCCATACTTTTACACTCTGCTTCACTTTTAAATATAAGTTCCAAATGATTTCTTTGTTCCCCCATCTGGATGTAGGCTGTTAGAAGCAGCCATGCCACATCTTGAACACCTTGTTGCTTAGTAATTTCTTTCACCAGATACCCTAAGTCATCACTCTCTAGTTCAAGCTTCCATATATACTTAGGGCATGGACACAATCCAGCCAAGCTCTTTGCTAAGGCATAACATGTGTGACCTTTGCTCCAGTTTTTACTAATTTCCTGATTTTCATTGAAGACCTTGTCAGCCTGTCCTTCACTAACTGTACCACTATATTAGCATTTTGGTCACAACCATTTAATCAGTCTCTAAGAAGTTATAAGCTTTCCCTTATCTTCCTGTCTTCTTCTGAGCCTTTCAAACTCTCCCAACCTCTACCCGTTATCTAGTTCCAAAGCTGCTTCTGCGTTTTTAGATATCTTTATAGCAGCGGCCCACTCTCAGTACCAATTTTCTGTATTAGGCCATTTTTGCATTGCTATAAAGAAATACCTGGTTGGGCACAGTGGCTCACACCTGTAATCCCAGCACTTTGGGAGGCCCAGGCAGGTGGATCAGCGGTCAGGAGATCAAGATCATCCTGTCCAACATGCTGAAACCCCATCTCTACTAAAATACAAAAAGCTAGCCGGGCGTGGTGGCATGCCTCTGTAGTCCAGCTACTCGGGAGGCTGAGGCAGGAGAAATGCCTGAACCCAGGAGGTGGAGGTTGCAGTGAGCCGAGATTATGCCACTGCACTCCAGCCTGGCGACAGAGTGAGACTTCGTCAAAAAAAAAAAAAAAAAAAAAAAAAAAAAAAAAAAAAAAAAGAAAGAAAGAAAAAAGAAATACCTAACACTGGGTAACTTATAAGAAAAGAGGTTGAGTTGGCTCATGGTTCTGCAGCTGTATAGGAAGTACATAACCAGCATTGGCTTCTGGGGAGACCTCAGGAAACTCACAATCATGGCAGAAGGCAAAAAGAGAACATGTGGGAGTAGAAGCAAGACAGAGAGTGAGAGGTGGGGTGGGTGGGTGTCACACATGTTTAAACAACCAGATCTTCTGTGAACTTAGAGTGCAACTCACATATCATCAAACTGATGAATGGCTCAAGTCATTCATGAGGGATCCACCCTAATGATCCTAACTCTTCCCACCCGCCCCTTCCTCCAACATTGGGAAGTACAATTCAACATAATATTTGGGCAGGACATTCAAATCATATAAAGACCCATTAGGGTCTTTTTGAGAGATGGAAATCTCTTTTACTCAGTCCATCAATTCAATTGTTAATCTCATCTAGAAATACCCTCACAGACATACATGAAAATAATGTTAACCAAATATCTGGGCATTCCATGGCCCAGTCAAGTTGGCATATAAAATTAACCATCATAATAAAAATGAATAAAATTAAATAAACTGTTCCCATTGTTGGCGAGTATGTGAACTACCCTCAATTATTTTCTTGTTGGTGGGAGTAAAAAATTGTATGATCATTTTTGAAATTATTCTGGCAGTTTCTCATGAAGTTAATCATACAGCAACACTGTGAAACAAGTCAATGTTTTAGTATTTACTGAAAAGTAATGAAACTGCGTGTATGCAAAAAGACACACCAAATGTTTAGAACAGCTTTATTCATGATAGCCAAATACCTGTCAGCAGAGAAATGGATAATAAAAAGAGTGCTAGGAGGTGACATCAACAAGATATCAAAATTCAGGGTCACACATGGACACATAGAGAGGAACAAAACACACCAGGACCCTTTGGGGAGTGGAGGATGACCGGAGGGAACTTAAGAGGATGGGTCAATAGGTGCAGCAAGCCACACACATGTATACCTATGTAACAAACCTGCGTGTTCTGCACATATATCCCTTTTTCTTTTAGAAGAAGGAAAAAAAAGGAGGTCATCTGCTCATATGCCTTCACAACAAGAATTTTGTACCCATCTGCAGACAAAAGTCTCTTTATGAGAGCCTCAAGTATGTGATCAAGAAATGGCAGTGGTGCTCAAGACCAAGGAGAATTGTTCTGAGAGTGCAGACTTGCACCCAGGTGGAAGACCCACTGATTGTGCTCCCAGGTTCAAACCTAGAAATGGTCTCATTACCCAGATGGCTTTGCTACAATCCCATTTGGCCTTGAGCCGGCTACCAAAGCCATCTGCTGAAGGACCCAGGAGGAATCACACACCAGTTCTTTGGCAGACAGGCCTATTAGCCTGCCAACTTTGGTCTTGTCAGTGAATCCAAAAATTACCCTGTAACTCAGCTCCAGTCTCCCTCAGCTGTGGTCCTAGATTACCTCTGCTCACATGAGGACTCAAAGAAACTCACCCATCTGTGCCACTGGGACTAGCTTGCTGGGCTGTGTCCCACAGTAGATTCTGAAGGGGCCCAGTCTTGACTCCAGTCCTCTGTTGCAGCCTGGGAGTTATCTGGTCCATGCATAGAAATTCTGGGAGACTTGCCATCTCAGGCTTTATGACAGGCTTTCCAGCCTTCATCTCAGCAGATCCTAAAGTGGCAGAATATAAGATCTAGCCCCTCTCAGTACAGTCAGGGAGCTGTCCCAAAGACATAAAGATCTTCTGAGAGATTTGTCTGTCTCAACCAGTGGGACAGGTTTGATGACTTCCACCTCACAACAGATCCTGCAGGGACTCTGTCTTAGCCCCACTCCCTCTCTGCCATAGCTCAGTAGCTATCCCTTCTGTACAGGGAACAGTTGGAAGATGTATCCATCTGTCCCAGCTGGACAAGCATGCCACACTCCTTCCCACAGCAGGTTCTGAAGGGCTCCACCCCCTCAGAATTGGGAACTGCGTGGAGACTTGCCCATCTGTGTCACTGGGTCGGGCTTGCCAATATCAGTCCTATAGTATATTCTGAATTATCTCTGAAGCTTCATACTGAATGGGCAAAAGTTGAAAGCATTCCCCTTGAAAACCAGAACAAGACAAGGATGTTCACTCTCACCACTCCTTTTCCACATACTACTGGAAGTCCTAGCCAGAGCAATCAGACGAGAGAAAGAAAGAAAAAGAATCCAAATAGGAAGAGAGGAAGCCAAGTTATCTGTTTGTAGATGATACCATTCCATACCTAGAAAACCCTATAATCTTTGTGCAAAATATCCTAGATCTGATAAACAACTTCAGCAAAGCTTCAAGGATACAAAATCAGTGTACAAAAATCATTAACATTTTTATAATCCAAGGACGTCCAAGCTGAGAGCCAAATCAAGAATATAACCTCATTCACAATAGCCACAAAAAAAAGAAGAAAATACCTAGAAATATAGCTAACGAGGGAGGTAAAACATTTCTATGAGAATTATAAAACCCTGCTTAAAGAAATCAGAGATGACACAAACAAATGAAAAAAATTCCATGCTTATGGATAGGAAATCAATATTATTAAAATGGCCATACTGCCCAAAGCAATTTACAGATTCAATGCTATTTCTATCAAACTACCAATGACATTCTTCACAGAATTAGAAAAATCTATTTCAAATTCAAATGGAAACAAAAAGGAGCTCTAATAGCTAAGGCAATGCTAAGAAAAAGAACAAAGCTGGAAGCATTACCTTACCCACCGTTAAATTATATTACAAGGATACAGTAACTAAAACAGCCTATTACTGGTATAAAAATAGACACAAAGACCAATGGAACAGAGTAGAAAGCCCAGAAATAGTGCCACCTACAACTTTTTGATCTTTGACAAAGTCAACAAAAACAAGCAATTGAGGGAAGGACTCCCTACTCCATCAATGGTGCTGGGAAAATTCGCTAATCATTTACAGAAGGTTGAAGCTGGACTCTTTCCTTTGCCATATACAAAAATCAACTCAGATAGATTAAACACTTAAACGTAAAACCTACAACTATAAAAACCCTGGAAGATAACCTAAGGAATATAACATTCTAGACATAGGCCCTGGCAAATATTTCATGATGAAGATGCCAAAAGCAATTGCAACAAAACAAAAATTGACAAATGGGTCATAATTAAACTAAAGAATCTCTATAGAACTAAATAAATTGTCAACAGAGTAAACAGACAACCTGCAGAATGGGAGATAATATTTGCAAACTATGTATTTGACCAAGAGCTAATACCCAGAATCTACAAGGAACTTAAGCAAATTAACAAGCAAATGACAACTACATTAAAAAGTGGGCAAAGCACATGAACACTTTCCAAAAGAAGGCATACATGTTGCCAACAAGCATATGAAAAAATGCAGATCATTAATCATAAAAGAAATGCAAATTGAAACCGCAACGAGATTACCATGTCACATCGGTCAGAATGGCTATTACTAAAAAGTCAAAAAATAACATATGTCAGTGAGTTTGCAGAAAAAAGGAACACTTATACCCTGCAGGTGGAAATGTAAGTAGTTAAGCCATTGTAGAAAGCAGTGTGCCAGTTTCTCAAAGAAGTTAATACCCAAAGAACTATAAATCGTTCTACAGTAAAGACACATGCACCTGTATGTTCATTGCAGGCCTGTGTACAATAGCAAAGACCTGGAACCAACCCAAATGCCCATCAATGATAGACTGGACAAAGAAAATGTGGTACATCTACACCATGGAATACTATGCAGCCATAATAAACAATGAGTTCATGTCCTTTGTAGGGACTTGGATGAATTTGGAAACCATCATTCTCAGCAAACTGACCAAAGAACAGAAAGCCAAGCACCGTATGTTCTCACTCATAGGGGGGTGTTGAACAACGAGAACACATGGACTCAGGGAGAGGAGCATCACACATAGGGGACAGTTAGGGGGGATAGGGGAGAGAAAATGGAGGGTGGGGAGGGTGGGGAAGCATAACATGAGGAGAAATGCCAGATATAGTATGCACCTAAAGTAAAATAAATAAATTATTAAAAAAAAAAAAACAGAAGTACCATTTGACCCAGCAATCCTACTATTGGGTATATACAGAAAGAAATATAAATCATTCTACTGTAAAAACACATGCACATGTATGTTCATTGCAGCACTATTCACAACAGCAAAGTAATGGAGTCAATCTAAATGCCCAACAATGGTAGACTGGATAAAGAAAATGTGGCACATATATACCACAACCATAAAAAAGAACAAGATCATGTCTTTTGCAGTAACATGGTTGGAACTGGAGGTCATTATCCTACAAGAGATAACTCAGGAACAGAAAACCAAATACCACATGTTCTCAGTTATAAGCAAGAGCTCAACAATGAGTACACACGGACACAAAGAAGGGAACAACAGACACTGAAGCCTACTTGAGGGTGGAGTTTGGGAGGAGACAGAGAATCAGAAAACTACCTGTAGGGTATTATGCTTATTACCTGGGTGATGAAATATTGTGCACACCAAACCCTTGTGACACACAATTTACCTATATAGCAAAACAGCACATGTACTCCTGAACCTAAAATAAAAGTTAAAAAATAAATATACAAAGTTAGAAAAAAGAAAAAACACACACAATAAAGATAATCCAGAGAAACACAAAGATAGAGAATATTAAAAGGAATAAGTAGATTCGTTTAGGAGGTCCAACATTCCATTAATAGGATTTCCAGTAGCAAAGGGAAGAAGGGAAAATTCATGGTAAAAGAAACACTATAAAAGCATATCCCACATTTGAGTATCTAATAAAGTTAAAAACAAAAAAATCCCATAGCCCCAAATCTTCACTGTTCACAAAAGTCAATGTCAGGTGTACTCTAAAACAAAACATGAAAGGCAAAACAGTTAAGCTTTAAGAAAAATATATCTTCATGATTTAAAGGTAGGGAAAGAATTCTAAAACAAGGCTCAAAAAGCTCTTGCCATAAAGGGTAAGAACACTGTCACATTTTAGTATGTTAAAAAAAAATGACTTAAACAGCGATATGGATGTACATAGATCAGAAGACTCAATCTTGTAAAAAGGTCTATTATTTCCAAATTATAAACTCAATTCAATCCTAATCAAAATGTCAGTAGGCTATTACTATTATTTTAGACAACTGAAAGCTAATTATAAAGTTAATATGAAAATTCTTTGAACCAAAAAAGCCAAGGCAATCTTTAAAAAGGAGAAAGCTGGAGGGCTTACAATTCCAGATACCTATATAAAGCCACAGTGACTAAGACTGTGGTATTTGAATAAGAACGAACCAACAGAAAAGAGACAATTTCAGAAAGAAACATATACATATAGTCAGCTGGCTTATGACAAAGGTGATTCTTAACAATAGAGTGGAGAAAGAAAATTTTTTCAATAAATAATGTTGGGTCTCTTTGGTATGTGTGTGTGTATATATACATAAAGTGAATCTTCACACCTACCTGGTACACACCATAAAAAAACTCAGTTCTGGATAGATTGAAGTTCTAAATGTGAAAGGTAAAACAATAAAGAGCTTATAATAAAACATAGGGGATTACATGGATGACACTAAAGTAGGCAAAGATTTCTTAAACAGCATATGGAAAACACTAACCAATTTTAAAAAAATGAATAATGGTACTGTTTTAAAATCTGAAACTTCTGTTCATCAAAAGCTATCATTGTGGAGATGAAAAGGCAACCTACACTGTGGGGGTAGATATTTGCAATATGTATATCTCAAAATGAGCTCATATCCACAGTACTTAACGAATATCTACTGGACAATGTAATCTTGACAGACTTTACCAGAAATTTCACAAAAGAAGTAAGTGTCCAAATGGCCAATACACAATATGAAAAAGTGTTCAACTTCATTAGTTTACTGAGTTCAAATTAAAACCATAATAAGATAAACTGTAATCCCATCAGAATAGCTAAAATGGAAAACAGAAAATACCAGAATGTTGAACTCCTATATACCACTGGTAGAAATATATATTTAGATAACTTTAGAAAACTCTCTGGAATTATGTACTGTAGCTGAATGTGTACATACTCTATGACTCAGCAATTTCCCTTATAGGTATATATCCAGCAGAATTGTAAATATATGATCACTAAAAACATGTTTTACCTTGTCCATAGCCATGCAATTTGAAATAGCTACAAAGTGGATCTTATTGAAATGCCCAACAGTAGAATGAATAAACCATGGTGGATTTACATAATACAATACTAAACAGTAATGAGAAAGAACAACTTCCAGCAGATAACCAAAAGATTGAATATCTATAGAAAATAGATATTCAATATAGATATTAAGAAATGAGGCCGAGTACGGTGGCTTGAGCCTGTAATCCCAGCATTTTTGGGAGGCCAAGATGGGTGGATCACCTGAGGTTGGGAGTTCGAGACCAGCCTGACCAACATGGAGAAACCCCGTCTCTACTAAAAATACAAAATAAGCCGGGTGTGGTGGCACATGCCTATAATCTCAGCTATTCGAAAGGCTGAGGCAGGTGAATCGCTTCAACCCAGGAGGTGGAGGTTGCAGTGAAGCAAGATTGCACCATTGCACTCCAGCCTGGGCAACAAGAGCAAAACTCGAAAGAAAGAAAAGAAAGAAAGAGGGGAGGGAGGAAGGAAGGAAGGAAGGCAGGCAGGAAGGAAGAGAATACTGAATGAAAAAATTCAGACCAAAAAAGTACTAACTGTATAATTCCATCTATATAATATACACAACCAGAAGGAATGAATCTATGCCATTAGAGGTCAGGAAAGTGGTTTCCCTTGGAAGGAGAGTGACTGGAATGGGTCATGAGTGAGGACTCAGCGACCCTTAATGTTCCAGTTCTTGCTCTACTGACTGGTTTTACAGGTGTGTTCTCTCTAAAAGTTCAGTGAGCAGTTTGATATGTGCATATTTCTTTATGTATATTCTACTTTATTGACATTTTTTAAAGTGGAAAAATAAATAAGCCTGGAGAGGAGAAAATGGGTGAGGATTTCAAGGCAACAAAATTGGCCAAGTGTTAGTAATTGTGAAATTTTGGTGACAAGTGCACGAGGGTTAATTTTATGATTTCTGTTACTGTTATAAATGTTTAAAACTTTCTGAAACAGAAGATAAAAAAGTTGAAGAAAAAAAGGGAAAAATATAATGATACATGCCAATGTGGGTGCTCAGAAAACAATACGCCAAAATGAAGGCTTCAAAAGCAGCCTCAGAAGCGAAAGTTTTTCTCTGACCTTCTCCTGCCCTCCTGTCTCTGTCGCACTTTCCCCTGAGGCTAGCTATAGCAACTAGAATCCCTCTTCCTCAGGGTGGGTCATAGAAACCAGAACCCCTCTTCACCAAAGCCAGCCATAAAATCTAAAAATATTACGTGAACATTCCCTCTGCCTTTCTGTGTAAAAACTGGCCACAAAGAAATTATCTAACCTGCCTTGTTTGATTGTAGATCATAAGATCCTTATTCCAGAGAGGGTCCTGCCCTGTACCCAGAAAAGGAACGTGTGCTGAGAGGCCGAGAAGAATCTAGATGAACAGGCCTTGCTGGGTTTCCCCATTCAGCCTATTTGCATTAGATCATGTCCTTTTTGTCCAATCATATTTCTAAACGCTGTCCATACTTTGTTGAACCAAAGTAAAAATGGACGATTTCCTCCTTTATCTTTGGGTCTTCATTTGAAGGCTCTCATGTATATGCATTAAATACATTTCTATGCCTTTTCTCTGATTAATCTGCCGTTTGCAAGCTGATTTTTCAGCAAACCTTTAAAGGGTGAATGGGAAGTTTTCATTTGGCCCCTACACCTATCATTGATCAATACAGAGATGAATAAATATGAAAATAGTGCTCCTGGAGGCAGGGCGTGAGCCACGGAGCTACTGGCTTTGTTACAAATATTTTGGGATTATTTGATTTCATAAACTATGTGCATGTATTACCTTAATAAGTTAAAATAAAATTTAAATGTCAAAAATAAATAGTTGGAAGAAAATAAGATTTAAAAGTTGTATAAGTTTAATCTCAAATAATAAAATTGTTTTATATTTATATTACTTGAAGGAATTGGAATAAAAGAACAGAAATTGGAGTTAAGATGCCTGAATACTATAATTTCATATAAAATTTAACATTTATGAACTGTAAAAAATCAATAGGAAGCCATAACTGTCTGCCAAGGAATACATTGGAAGTTGGAATTTTGAGACAGAGAGAATTTACATATAGCTTAATATTGTATGATTATATTTTAACAATGTAGTAGTCAACTCTAATTTTTCAAGCTTATTTGACCACATTATGCTGTGGTCAAATAAAAGCATCCACTGAATCCTTATTGTAAACAGAACACTTTGAGGAAATCTGAGCTAAAGACAGTACTAAAAAGCAAAGTAAGCACATTGCATTTTATGTAATTCACCTAAGGTTGCTCTGCTAAGCCAACTGATATTTCCAATCCGTTCGGGCCCTATGGCAAACTCAACAGTTTGGCTAATCAACACATAGGCGGAACCCCTGTCTCCCTTGCCAACTCTGCTTTGAAGGTAGAAAGGCAAAATAGTTGCTGTCTTAGGACTATTGCAGCTTGCGGTGGTCATGTGACTCAGTTTTCACCAATAACACAAAGGCAAAAGTCAGCTAGAAATCTGGGAAAGTTTTTGCTTTCTCGATTAAAGGGATAGTTTAGCCTCCTTTTTCCTGTGTGGATAAAGTATGCATTGTTTTGTTTCTCTGTGTGATTATGCCCATAGAGGATTTTTAACGAGGTTTCAGAAGAGATTGAAAATAAGTGCATGTGTTCAACCTGACATGTTTATCTGGAGTCCTATATATTGTCTATAAATACAAACATTTTAAGTAAGCAAGTTAAAACATGTTTGAGAATGACAGACACCAAATTCAGGATCGTGGCTGTCACATGTCAGAAGAGGAAGGGGAATGGGATTGATGGGGAGGTTAAGGGAGCTGCAACATCAAATGTATCTGTAATGTGTAATTTTATAATGAAAGAAAATGAAGCAAAATATTAAATTTGATGAAGCCAGAAGTTGGATACATGAGTGCTTATATTAGACTCTATATATTTAAGTATATTAAAGCATTGCAAATTTTAAAAATGCTATACTCAGAGGGAACTATTTATAAATACATCAATAGGTAATGAAAATAAGGACCCTAAAATCTCATCCAGTTAAAGCAAGAAGGTGAGATATTAAAAAACAAGAGTAGGAAAATATAGAAGAATCCAGAGCAGACCACAGCATAGGTGTTTCATTGGCCTAAGAGTTGGAAGATGATATGAATACCTACAGTGTGATACATGTGTATGTATGTGTATATATATATATATATATATATATATGTATGCATATGTACATATAAGTGTACAAATATATTTGTGACCAACTTAGATTGCTCTCATTAAATACGGTGGGTTCAAGCCTTCAAAAACTATTGCTTTTCTTGTTTTTATGAAAGTCTAACGTTTGATTTGGTACAGACACCTAATCTTGGTAAACCCTCTATCGACATTCTAGAACTTAGAGAGGTCCAAAATAGGTAAGTATTTTACCTATTTTACCTTATTGAAGCTGACTTATTTCTGTGTAGTGTTGTTATAGAAGCACCATAGCACTGTCTGGTATGTCAGTGACCTATAGTTTAAGCCAAGACTTAAATCTACACACTTATAAATGTTTGATTAAATGTGCTATAGGACTAAGTACTTACTAGCAACAACAAAAGTATAAATCACTTTTTCATTTGGAATCCCCTTCAAGAAGCTGTAATACTCAGTTATAGCTAAAATTATTCAAACATTAAACTCAATGATGCCCAATTTATGTATAGTACTATATGTAGAAATAGTCCCTCTCCTCAATAACACGTGATTTGAATGATCAGATCGCACAATTGGTTTCATAATTATCCATTCAGCCATGGAAATACTTCCCTAGGAAATTGAATCACCTCAATTACCCAGTTTGGGGATTCATAATAAAATATTGAAAAGTTTTTATTGATATATGTTGACTATTTTCTCTTGTAAATATGCCTCTGAATTATATAATTTGTCTAGATGGCAAACATGATTTAGTGGAAAAAGCATAGTATTTGGAATTAGAACTAGCTTCCAGCGCTGGCCATGCCATTCACCAGACGCATGATTTGGATTAGTTATTTCACCTTACGGTTATTTTGCCCCAATCTCTTCATCTGTAAAATGGAAACATACGATTACATCTTATATAATTATCATATGTGAATGTAATCAATATATGTTAGTTCCTTTCCTGCTTTTATAAGATCCATCTCAAAGGTCACTATCATTGACTGAGATCCTGAGAATCTGTGGCCATTAGCGTCCAAAGCAACGAGGAACACTACATCTTTTATTGCAGTTGTTTTAAGCAATGGATTTATTTTTTCAAATTGCTCAAACAAAAACAATGTATCAATTAGGGCAGAACTCTCAATCTTTTTGCAGGGCTTTTGGGAAAATTCAGTTACGAACTATTTTACTTTACCCTTTTCATTGATTCGCCTGATAAAATCAGAAGGGAAGCAAATTAAAGAATAAATGTTTCAGTTTAGGTTTGGTTAGGAAGAAGGGATCCAACTTTTGTAATTAGAATCACATTTTAAACTTACCCCAAAATAAAATGGTCATAATTGTATATTTTTGTTTTAACTATTTTTACATTTTCTTAGGCAAAGCATGTGATTGCAAATCCACATCTACCCAATATACTGATCTAAAACACACAGGCATTAATACTAAATTCCATGATTAGGGCCTTTATAAGGAAGGCTGCATGGGACAATTTCTGTCCTATACCACAAGCTTCTAGGAGGGGGAAAAATGTTACATGCTAGTAAGAGCAAAAGTGAGAGAAGATGCAACTGTACCAGCATTTGACTTTCGATTCTTCCATTTGATAAAAATAAGCCATATTTCTCTTGACTGAATGAATATACTGATGACCTAGGAGATTTTCACAGCCTTCTTGGAAAATCAAAATCAGTTTTTCTCCAAAGGTTGTATGAGTCCATTTCCAATGAGGATCTGATAGAATCTCCACAGTGGCCTTTCCATATTACAGAAATTTCAGCCATTATTATTCCCGTGCTCTGGTATCTCTTTGAGAACTGCCAAGTGTCAGGGGAGATGAGGCTGCTGAGGGGAGTTCTATAAGGCAGAGGTTGAGGTTTGCTGAGAATCATTTCAGCTAAGTATGATTCAGGGTAAAACAATACATTGCTTAACTACACGGGCAGCAATCTGCAGGAATAATTATCATTTTTCTCTGAAAAAAGTTCTACAAATCAAACAATAAAGATTACATCCTTCTCAGTCAGAAATATGTACTAACAATGAGTCAGGTTCCTCCCAGAAAATGTAACCTATGTGCTTTCTAGCCTCTGAACCACTCAGCTGAAAAGAGTGATATTCAGAATAGATAAGCTAGAAAGCTGAGTCCCCAAAACCAATCTGCTGACATATGCGGGGCTGGTTGGATAACAGTCACCTGGGGGCTTGTTAAAAATACATATGCCCAGACTGTGACTCACAGATTTTGATTCTGTACGTCTGTGAGAGGTCCCAGGGACATGTATTTTTAAAAACTTTTCAAGTAAACTAAACAATCTATGATGCATCCATACAATACAAACATTCGTATATACATATGCGGACAAGAATGCAGAACTTCTTTTTGGATATGTATGGATAGGGGCCAATCTTCAAGACATTTTATTAAGCAAAAAAATGCACGAGGTATTATCATACTTAAGTGCTGTTAAAAAAGATGAACATACGTATTTGCTTATATACATATGTATGTATATAATGTATGTATACATATGTATATAAGCAAATACATATTTGCTTACATATGTATTTGCTTATATATGCATGAAATATTTCTGGAAGATTACACAAGTGGTTGATAATATTGGTTTTGTCTCTGAAGGGAATAACTTGTTGGCAGATAGGAGTGGGAGACAGATTTTTCGTCAGCATAAACCTTTGTACCTTTTGAAATTTTATCATGTGAAAATTTAAAATTTGAAAACATTCAAAAATTACTGAATAAAATATAATTTCTATTATACTCATGACAAAATATGACTTTTAAATAACTCTCCAGGTGACTCTAATGTTCAGCCAGGAATTTAAGTATTATTGGCCAAGAAAAATGTAATATGCAACATAATAATATGTGCACATTTACATATTATGTTATTGTGTTATGTTATGTAGTGTATAACATGTCCATGTGTCAGAGCTTAAAAATTTTTTTCTCCTATGAAGGTAGAGCAACAGAAAGCTAGATACAGGGCAGTTGCATTAATGTGAATGATATATTCCTGAAAACCTCACTTATTTCTAAAATGCATAGTTCAAAACTAAGTTACAATAGATCTGACAAAGGATGATGCATCTATTTGCCATCAATATTGCCACCTCCTAATAGAAACAGCAAAAGCGCAGCTTATAATTTATTCAGCTAGTCAACTTTATATTATATAATCCTTGAATATTTTTGTAAAGGGGAAATCAATTATTTTAAAATATATAGATACTTTAATAATGTTTTATACCACACCACTTAAAATTATTGAAGTTCAAAACCACATTAAATGTAGCCACATCACTCTTGAACTGCATTTGAACCTCCTCAAAAAAGAGCTTCACAGAAAAATATATTTTGATATTATTCATTTGGCTTTATTTAGAGTTGACTAGAAAACCTCACTTTACGAACTCTACTGCATTTTCGCTGAAACTGCTAAAGACATTGTGATTATTGGGCTCCTTAACATACATGCTACTTGTATAAGTTATAATTTCTCCATTAAAATATTTTTACCAGAAAATGTTTTTAAGAAATTCATGCTTCCTTTGGCAGATGAGAATTACTGCTGACAACTTGGGGTTGACTATTATGTTCAATCATAGTTTCTGGCAAATTTTCTTACAAATGATGAGATGATCTAGTCTTAGAGAGGAATCAAAAAAGGCATGTAATCACCTGTTTATAAAATTTAGGACACATTTAAAAAAAAAAAAAGCAAACAAAATCTTTTATTGGATGGCAATTTGTGTAATTTCTGGTTTTAATTAAAATTTGGCTCCCTACACAAAGCAATTAAGCAGATAAGAATTAGTCTCTCATCCTTTGAGAAGTTCTGGGAGAGAAATACCAATCAGAAAAGTTCCTACCTTTGATGTAGTGATTCTTCAGGGGCGTGGGCCAATGAATACATGCCTTAAGTATGGACAGGAATAGAGATGCAAAAGCTCTAAGAGCAAAGCCTCAGGCTCTAAGAAGAACTAATATGGTTGATTCATTCTTACCATTTGGATAAAGTCTTGGGAACCAAACAAATTATTTTGACTCTCCCTAGTCTTTCCCTTAGTCAGGACTCTGCACAAAACCATCTAAGAGAGATGGCTAATCTGTATCTGGCAGAATATGTAGACCATAAGAAAAACCTGCTGGGACTAAGGTAGAAAATAATTTGGCTTATAATAATTGATAAATATAAAATGGTACATCATCTTGGAAAACAGTCTGGCAGTTCCTCAAATGATTAAACGAAGTTAGCGCATGACCTGGCAATTCAACTCCTAGATGTTCATTTCCTTTTTGTCTACTTCACCTGATAACTGTTTAGGAAACAAAGATAAACTTTTTCCCGTTTTTAAACTGAAGGTCATCTGGGATGTACTGTTTTGAACTCTTTGTTGTCTCTACTGCCTTCTGTGTTATATTTCTAATTTTATAGGTACATTATTATACAGTTAACATCTTTACCAAAATAATAGATATGATTAAAAATAATAACATATCTGAAGTTGATTTTTAGAAATATTTAAAAATATAGAAAACAATCATGAGCCTGGTGATGCAGGATTTTTCTTGGCCCCTTCACTAGACTTGTGGAAGGGGTATTCTATCTACTGGCCTGCCATGCTTAGCCCCTTGTGGGAGGAAGCACATGAGCGAGCGAGTGCAGAATCCAACCAGCCTCTCCAGATGCTGACACAGGAGCAGGCTCCATGGGGGCCCGTAGCAAGACCAGGTGCGTCACCTCAAGGGGACCATGGTGGTGTCCAGCTGAGGGTGCCCGTGACTACAAAGCCACAGAGAGGGTGTTATAGTCGTCCTTTAGTTCCACCATCCATGGAGAGCTGCTAGCAGCTTAGTTGATCCTTTGCCTCACCACATGGGGTGGCTGCCCTCTGTTGGTGAGGGCAGAAAGCCAGTGTGACAGCCTTTCTGGGTACCCACACTCAGTGGGTCCTGAGCTCTTGTCTGGTGTCCAAGAAGAATGAGGTTATGTGGACAATTGAAGGACAGTGAAGACAGAATTTTACTGAGTGATGAACCAATAATTGTGATATGGTTCTAAGTGGAGAGGAGAGCTGGAGAGGGGATGGGAAGGGTAGGTTAGCTTCCCAGATACAGGTTGTCTCTTCCCCGAAGTCAGGACATCTCCCCCTCTACTGACGGAGTCTGGGGTCTTTATAGGCACAAGATGAGGAGTATGTGCTGATTGGTTTGTGAGTCTGCAAGGTTAAAGTGAAGACACCACTCAAAGGTGGGCATGACAGTGTAGAAAACCAATTAGGAAGGGGTAGGTATATGTAAAATAGAGGAAAAATGAGGACCAATCAGAGGAAAGCATGCCAAACTGGAAAACAAGTTCTCAATCTGGTCCTAGGATTTAACTTGTAGCTTGGATTTCAGGCTTTAAACTGTCTTTGGCTTGGAGATGTGGTTTTACCAGGTACTAGTGCCTATCTGCCTAGACATTTGGCTGCCTCCTGTTACTATCACTGGGACCCAAAGATAACTACTTAATATTGTGTCACTTCATGCTTTTTCTCAGAGTATATTTACACAAATCTGTATTCATTTTTTTAAATAAAAGTGGTAGGAAACATTTCACAATTTTCCTCACCTGATTTCCCTGATTTCATGAAATTTCCTACTACTATATCATTCTCATGACTACAAGGTATTATCTCACATAGATATGTCATGAAATTTCTGAACTATTCTCTGAGAAACAAATTTTGTGAAAGAGATTTGTATTGTGTGTAGTAAAATTATTGGTAAGAATTCTTAGGATCAACAGTTAGTGGACAATTGAAAAAAGTAGGATTAAGTAGGGGGAGGAATGGAATTGCAGTGAAAAACTTCAGGGCAGCCAGCCATGGTGGCTCACCTCTGTAATCCCAGCACTTTTGAAGGCCAAGTTGTGAGGATTGCTTGAAGTCAGGAGTTTGAGACCAGTCTGGACAGCCTAGTGAGACCTCATCTTTATGAAAATAAGAAAGAAAGGAAAGAAAGAAAATCATTGAGAAATTCTGGGGCTGGGATCCTTCAGGGTTGTCCCTCCTTGAGGCAAAGAGGCTCAAGGGCTTTGAATGGGTACTGTGCCCAAGGAGTAAGCATGAACTTGGGCAAGCCAGCTCTTTTTAGCCAAAGACAACTTTTAGATAGGAATTCAGCTGAGAGTCATCAGTCACCAATGCTACCAGCAACTGAGGTAATGAATTCCTCAGTTCTGAGAGGGAATCTGGATGACATAAAACAATATTTGCTACAGTACCTCTCCTGTGCCATTTGAATTCCCTTAACTCATATTTTATTAAGTTTCATTGTATCCATCCTCTTCTAATAATAGCTATATTGATTTCACTTGCCCTCAGCTAACACAACTACTGATCTCAGTGGCTGGTACAGTGGTATAACCCATATCCTCATCCCTTATGGTCCCAGCCCTCAGTCTCCATGAATTTCTTGGACCATCACTATTGCATTTATCCAATCATTATCAAAATTGGGCAATGCAGCATACCAATAGGTGTCCCAGTGGATAAATCAGTGCTGAACATATTCTCCCCTATACTCATTGTGAAGCAGCAGCCCTACCTCCACTGATGATCAGCACCAAGGATTCTTGCCTGGTTGTACATCTTTCATTGTGTATTACTTTCTTTGTCTTCTTGTCATGAGGACCCCAAAATGACAGTAATAGTTTAAAATTGTAATACGGCTCTTGCTACGTCCTTTGATGGAACACTTCATTCTGTAGGGAGCAGCACATCTAAATCCACGTTATCTAGAGTTGTAGGGATGGGAAGCACAAATTCTACAAGTTGATCACTTGGATAGATGGTAAATAGGGCTAATTTTACTTCCTTCTCTTGGATCTGAGTCCCATACATTCAACCTACTGGGACCAGAACATCATACACTGGTCATTGATTGGGGTGTATGCTAGGTCTTGGAACATAGCACTCAATTCTTGCAGTGTCATATCCAAGCTGACGCATCAGTTGCACTTTCAAAATGCTATTCTATCACTCCATCAGATTAGTAATTTCTATGTAGTGCAGAGTGTGATAGAACCAGTGCCTCCTGTGGTCATGTATTCACTTCCATATGGCCTTTGTTGTCAAACGGGTCCTTAGTCTGATGTAGTATTGTACAAGATGTAATGTAAGTGAATCAAACACTCTGTAAGCCCTTGGATAGTGGTGCTGGCTGAGGTTGTAGACAGGAAAGGCAAACCCATACCTGCAATACGTGTTAATTCCAGCCACGATGAATTGTTGTTCCTGGCAAGGTAGAAGAAATTCAGGGTAGTCAATTTGCCACCAAGTAGTTGCTCGGTGTCCTTGTAAATTTTGCTTAATATTGGTCTCTGTTGCTGGGAGGTGGGCTGTTTGGCAGCGGAAATAGCTAGATTAGCGTTGGTGAGTGGGACCTATGATCTTAGGTCCTTGTGTAGTTCCCATCTCTGTCACTGTGACCACCCTGTTTATTGACCATTGTTCAAGCATTGAGGTTGCTGATGATAGATGTTGGCTGTTACTAACTGGCAAGGTCATTCTGTCTTTTTGGTTTAATACCTCTTCTTTGAAAGATGCCCTCAGTTAGGTATTGACATGTGATGCAAAGATCTTCACACTTGGGCTCATTCCCATACACTAGCTGAATGCATCTTCTCCAGATGTGCTTCTTACCAATTGATGTCGTTTAGCTTTGTGTTGAAAGTTCCTCCTTAACAGGCCCTTTTCTCTCCTCCCACCCTGTGAAGAAGGTGCCAGCTTCCCCTTCCGCCATGATTGTAAGTTTCCTGAGGCCTCCCTAGCCATGCGGAACTGTGAGTCACTTAAGCCTATTTTCTTTATAAATTACCCAGTATCAGGTGGTATCTTTATAGCAGTATGAAAACGAACTAATACACCAATTTTCCAATTTTGGTTTTTCCTGGTCCCTGAACAACCCGCTAAATCATTTCCCTCTGCTCATGCATTGGTGTAGATTGCAACTTTGGTCTACTGGTCTTTTTGCACAAGGTGGAAGAGCAAGTGCACTGCCAAAAGCCCTGCCATGTGAATATTTCCCTTCTCAACTTTCTTTCAGAGACATTCTTGAGTGAGATCACAGTACAAGAGCAGTTCATTTTTAGCTTGCTCCTCATATTGGGATACCCCACCTGTAAACCAAGTCTGGCCTTTTTCCTCCCTAGTGAGCTAATCATAAGTGTTCCCTCACATGGGCACCCTTGTGCTGATGGGGAGGTTTGTACTGATGGGGAGGTGCCAATGCAGTTTAATTGTGCCCTTCAGCTGTGCTTGTGCTTGACCCTGAGTTCAGCACTTCTGTCTTATGACTGATTGCTGCTGAGTCCACCAGACTCTGACTTGCCAATACCCAGAGAAGGACTTGGCTAACAGCCATCAGCTACCAGTATTCCAGTAGCTGGATGAATGAATGAAAAAGGAATTTCATCAATTCTGTAATACTGAGAATTTCTAGTTTTGCTTTTTTGTTTTGTTTTGTTTTACTATTTTTAGCAATACAACTTTGAAAGTTCTTTTTCTGAGCAGCTAGTCTTAAAAAAGATATAAACCAAAAATAGAGAAGTAATAAGATGATGAAAACTGAAACTAGGAGATGAGTTCTAGTCCTAGATTTGCTATTATCTGTAAATTTTATATTTGACTAATCATTTCACTTCCTGGAGCCTTAATTGTATTATCTGCATTGTAAGATAGTTGAATAACATCAATTTTTCCCAATCTAAAGTCTACTGAGAAAGTAATAAAAGTTCATTCTATTTTATAAAGACTAATGAAAATAATTTATCCTTCAGAAGGTTGTAGAGGGATCAGGTAGGGGATACAGCACTGATAATTTAGGAATTTAGGCACACAAGAGAGCAATATAAAATACTGTAGAATAAAAGGATCCTAGAACATACCTGTGTGATGGGTATTTCCAAGGTCATCTGGTCCAACTCACAAACATGTGCAAAAATTCCCTCATTTTAAGCCATAGTAAACCTTTCACTAAGGTTCTCCAATATTGTGATTAGGCCTGCCCAGCTTCAGAAGGCATTCACATCTGCAGTGTCCAGGGGCTTTTCTCCTGTCAGTAGTTGCTCTTTCTTTACTCCCCTCACATTCTTTCCTCAATATATTTCATTTGAGCTTCAGTGCTCCCCATACCAAGAGGCTGCCAAATTCAATACCCTTTATTTTGTTCTTTTCTTACCTCACTTCTCAGCAACGTTTGACACAGTTGGCTACTCCTGCCTTGAACTGCTTTTTTTCCTCCTAATTCTTGCCTTTAATGAACTCACTTATTTGAGTAGCCTTGATGAACTAAGTTATTTGAGTATTTTATCTGTGGATTATTTTTGGAATTTGTTTGTAACCAATTATCTATGGATAATGAGAGTTGTACATTTTCCTTTAAAATCTGCAGACTGTAGACTTTAAAGGAAGACATAAAACTCTCATTATCCATGGATAATTGGATAATAGACCAGACTACTGCCTGGTCCCTCAGTCTTCTATTCTGGATTCTCCTTTCTCTACCCAGTCTCCAAATGTTGCCTTATTCATCGGCTCAGTAACTTGGCCCTATTCTCTTACATGTTCCCATCCATTCTTAAGGCTTCAGACAGTCCAGGCTTTCAAACCAATATCTTCCATTTGTCATCTCTCTTCTGAAACTTAGATTTAATTATTCAACTTCGCACTTCATAAGCATTCTTAGATGGCTAATAAGTATCTAAAACCTGATTTGTCCGTAAAAGAATGTTTCATTTTTCTGTGCTCACCTTGACAGCACACATACTAAAGAGAATGTTTTATTTTTCTGCCTAAATTTATTTCTTCCCCATGTTCACAGATATCAGAAAATTGTACCTCTTCTATTAGGTTGCTCAGGTAAAAATTTAGAATACATTCATAATTTAGCTCTTTCTCTTTCCAATCTATTCTCAAAGTTCTATCATCCTTGACTCCAAAAGCTACACCAAATTTGATAATTTCTCTTTATCTCCATTATGACTACCTCCCTCTAAATCACCTCTATTTCTCACCTTGACTTTTGCAATAACCTTACTATTGGTTTCCCTGCTTGCACTCTTGCTTTCTATAACATATTTTTCATGTAATAGCAAATAACTATTTATTTAAAATATAAATCAGATCATATCACTCTTATGATTAAAATTTTCTAAATGGCTACCTTCAGATCTGGATAAAATCTAAATTTCTTTTTTTTTCTCTGAGTCAGTCTCTTTCTGTCACTCAGGCTGGAGTGCAGTGGCATAATCATGGCCCACTACAGCTTTACATCTGAGGCTCAAGTGATCCTCACACCTCCACTTGATAATATGCCATTGATGTATTTAGACAAATTGTTTATGAAAATGTTAACAAACAATAGGAATGTGGTTCTGATATAAGATCAGTAGAGACTTTTTTAGGAATAGACAATGACACTAATCACTACTCTGAAAATGGTCATTCCATTGTTTGTGGACCATCCTAAATGTACCATTACCTAGTTTAGCTTTTCTATCTTACTGCCATTGTCATAACTCAGGTGTACATTTTCAATAGCATTCAGGGGTTTTATCCATTATGTACTCTTTAGTGGCATCACAGTGTAGAGATTAAAACCATGAGTTCTGAAATGTGGCTACCTATGCTTAAAAACATAGTCCCTAATTTTTAGTTGTGTTGTCTTCAGCTAGTTACTAAATAGTTCCTCATTATAAAATGGGGGGAAATAATATTTAAGATTAAATGAGAAAATGCATGTAAAGCACTTACCCTAGAGCATAACATCAAACAAATGCTTAAACATTAGCTCTTCTTAACAGTAGTAGTTAACCTACCCCAAAGAAAATGAGGTTAGTCTGGTACAGCTTAATCTTAAGGAGCACATGCTGGGTCCTGGTGAATAAATACCACTTCCCTTTGTAAGAATTTACATGCTGTCTTTTTATACTGTTTGAAAAACTATCCATTTTAATAATCCAGTCTATAATTCTGCACAGGGATTAACGTCAGGCTCACTGATCTATACTTAACACAATTTACCTTTTTTCTTTATTAAAAATTTGCACTGCAGTTGTTTCTCTCCAGTCCAGCAACGCTCTCCCTCTCACCACCATGCTTCACTGGTAACAGTTTACTAGTACAAAAGTCTCATTCCCCAGTTCACTCCAGCCCTGCAGTGCAGTTTATTTCAGCCACCGCACTTGATGTTCTCTATCTTCCCATAACGTTGACATTAGTTCCCCCTTTAAACCTGCTTGTTCTAAGCTCTTGAGTCAGTCTGAAGATCATTGTCTTTGACGCAGAAGACAGAAGAGGAACGAAGCGGTCCTGCCTTGTTTTTAGCGTCTGTTATCCCCATCTGTCTCAAGCACAGGGCCTACCGCTTCCTGTTTGTTCTTCTTGCTCATTAGTATCACTTTTTAAATTCCTCTTTTTTTTCCTTATTATGTTACACAAACTTTAACTCCATGAGAGTTTATGCCTTAAATGAGTCCTAAAGACCCATGCAAGTATTTTAAATTCACCATTGGATATCTATTCTCCATTCTGCTATTCATTTGTCTTTTTGAAATGAGCCCAGACATTTCCAGTCTAAAATGACATTTGAAGTTGCTTCTCCAAGTTTCTTCCTAAAATATCATTTAAAACCCAAATTAAAAACAAAAACATATGCACAATATGTGACCCTGGAGAAGTTTAAGGTATTACTGTTTTAAAATAGCCTGCCAGCCATGTCTCAATTTTAAATGAATTCAGAAGGTCAGCTGCTCAGTAAATGTGAGGTGCGTAGGTGATGTGGACTAAGGCTATAGCTGTGGAGATGATAGTAATTGGGCAAATTCAGGACACATTGAATATTGAACCAAAAGCACTTACTGCTGGATTGGACGTAGGTTTTGAGAGAAAGAACAATCTAGGATCCCCAAATCTATCATTTATTTTGAGAAAATAGGAAAATGATATCTGTTTAGTGTGAGGCAGAAGACTGCCCTTCACCAAAAATTTGCACTGTACTGTAGTTGCTTCCAAACAGCAGCAAATTGGGAAGGGGTATGAAGACATCACTTTGGCCATGTTCTTTTTTTTTTGCTTCTGTTTTTAGGACTGGGTCTTGCTCTGAAACACAGGCTGGAATGCAGTGGCACAATCATGGCAGCCTCAACCTCTGAGGCTCAAGTGATTTTTCCACCTCAGCGTCCCAAGTTGCTAGGACCACAGGTGTGTGCCATTATGCCGGGTTGATTTTTAGTTTTTTGGTAGAGATTAGATCTCCCTCTGTTGGTCTCAAACTCCTGACCTCAAATGATCCTCCCACCGTGGTCTCCCAAAGTACTGGGATTATAGGCATGAGCCACTGTGCCTGGCCACCATGCTTAAGTTTCTGTTTTCTATTATACATCTATATTGAAATATCAAGTAGCATGTAAGAGCTTGGTAGTCAAAAGAGAAGGCTAGGCTGGAAATATAATTTGAGTTATCTTCTAACAATGCTCTTTAAGGTCCTGGACCAGCTGAAATTAACCACATAAGGTCATAGAGTTGAGACAAGAGCAAGGGTCATGGCCTTGTGTCACCAAAACACTTAGAGGTCTGGAGAAGGAGGTAAAGAAGTTTGAGGTAAAGCAGCCAGAGATAAGAGAAAAGCCAGGAAAGCATGATATCCTGAAAACCAAGTACAAGATATGTGTCAAGAAGGAAGGAACAATGCATGATGTCAGATATTAAGAGTGTAAGTAAGATAATCACTGGCATTAGCAAAATGAGGTCACTGGTGAGATAGGGTCCATTTTATTAGAAAGATTAGAGGAAATGTTGCACTTGAAAGTCTGTTAAACCTTCTGGCCAACATGGTTGCAGATAAGAAATCCACTGTCATTAAAATTGGTACTCCCCAGTTGGTAACATATTGTTGCTCTCTGGTTACTTTTGAGATTTTTTTTTAATTTTTAATTTTATTTTTATTTATTTTTATTTTATTTTATTTTTTTTGAGATGGAGTTTCGCTCTTGTTACCCAGGCTGGAGTGCAATGGCATGCTCACCGCAACCTCTGCCTCCTGGGTTCAGGCAATTCTCCTGCCTCAGCCTTCTGAGTAGCTGGGATTACAGGTACATGCCACCATGCCCAGCCAATTTTTTGTATTTTTAGTAGAGATGGGGTTTCACCATGTTGACCAGGATGGTCTCGATCTCTTGACCTTGTGATCCACCCGCCTCGGCCTCCCAAAGTGCTGGGATTACAGGCGTGAGCCACCACACCTGGCCTTGAGATTGTTTTGGTGTGTGTCTCAGAAATTTAATATGTCTTAATTATTTGAGTTTGTCCTATTTGAGATTTCTCAATGTATTAGTTCATTCTTGCACTGCTATAAAGGAATACCTGAAACTGGGTAATTTATAAAGAAAACAAGTTTAATTTGCTCAAGTTTCTGCAGGCTTTACAGGAAGCATAGTGCTGTCATTGGCTTGTCTTCTGGTGAAACAGGGAGCTTTCGATCATGGCAGAAGGCAGAGGGGAACAAGCAAGAGAGATGGGGGAGGGTGCTACATACTTTTTCTGAGCTTTCTAAACTCTTCCAACCTCTGGTTTTTGCCCAGTTCCAAAGCTTCTTCCACATTTTCAGGTATCATTATAGCAATGACCCAGCCCTGGTACCAATTTTATGTATTAGGCTGCTCTTGCATTACTATAAAGAAATACCAAAGCCTGGGCAGTTTATAAACAAAAGAGTTTAATTGGCTCAAGGCCCTGTAGGCTTTAGAGGAAAGATGATGCTGGCATCTGCTCAGCTTCTGGTCAAACCTTATGGAGCTTTCAATGAATGCAGAAGGTGACAGGGCAACAGGCACGTCATATGATTAAAGTAGGAGCAAGCAAGAGAGACTGTGGGGAGAGGTGCCACACACTTTTTAACAACCAGATCTTGTAAGAACTCACTCACTATTGTGAAGACAGCATCAAGCCATGAGGGATCCACCATCATGATTCAAACACTGCCCCCCAGGCCCCACCTCCAGCATTGGGGATTACAATTCAACATGAGATTTGGGTGGCGACAAATATCCAAACTCTATCATTCAGATTCTTAAATATGAAGGGTTTTTTAAAATTTTTATTTTGTTTTGATTTGTTTTTATCAAATTAGGGAGGTAAAGTACTATTTCTTTTCTTTCTTTTCTGTATTCCTCTATCACTGAGGCTGGAGTATAATGGCATAGTCTTGGCTCACTGCAGCCTTGACCTTCCAGGCTCAAGCCTCAGACTCCCAAGTAGCTGGGACTGCTGGTGTGCACCACCATGTCCAGCAAATTTTCGTACTTTTTTTTGTAGAGATAGGGTTTCACCGTGTTGCTTAGGCTCATCTCAAACTCCTGGTCACAAGTGATCTGCCTGCCTTGGCTTCCCAAAGTGCTAGGATTATAGGTGTGAGCCATCGTGCCCACTCAAACCACTCTTTGTTAAAATACTCTATTAGTCTCCTTTTTTTCTTCTGTTAACCCAATAATATAATAAATACCTCAATAAACCAATATTGGGTTTTATGTTATTCTTCCAAATTTCCTTTTGCTTCTGTTTAGTTTGTTTGTTTGTTTGTTTGTTTTCCCCTGTCTATTTTCTCTGTGTTGTTCAGACTGGGGAGATTGTATTGATCTGCCCTTAAGTTAATTGATTGTATCTCTGTCACATCCATCTCTCAATCCTACTAATGGGGCTTTCAGCAAGTTTTTATTTAAATATTTTCTATGTCATTCTCTTTTCATACCTTCTGTTTCTTTTCGGTGACTTTACATTGTTTCATTTGTTTCAACAGAATTTGTTATTGCTTATTGAAACATTGTTAGAGTGGCAGCTTAAAATCTTTTCAGTTAATTCCAATGTCAGATTCATCTTGAATGGTGTCAGTTTATTGTCTTTTTTCATTCTAGTTGTGATTTTCCTGGTTCTTAATATTGGAAATGTTTTAATTGTAGCCTAAAATTTTGGCTATTATTTTGGGAGACTCTGGATTATATTTAAACACTTTATCTTAGCAGCCAGTCACCCAGTTTAGGTTTAGCACACAGATCCTAGCCTACTCTTGTAGATTGTAGTTCCAATTACAATTTAATTTTCAAGGCTCTCATTGTACTATTTTAATCTGCTTGATTTATCTCATGCCAGTGATCGTGCCACATGAAGGGGCAGAAAAAGTTTCCCCAGATCAGACTGTCTGGTGCCTCTACATAAGAAGAAATAAGTCACTGGCCCACAGATGAGAAGCTTCCTGGGTCAGGCAGTTTGCTGTGGCAGAATGCTCTTTCCTGGTGCCACCCAGAAAACCTGGTTTTCTAAGTAAATGGCATAAACCTCAAATAAGGCATTTTACACAGGAGTCTCACTTATGTTGCTCAAGCTAGAAACCTAGGAGTGATATATGGTTCTTCCTTCTGTCAACCAGAAGTGAATTTACCAAGAATTAAAGAAGCTTCACTTTCAATGCCCATCACTTGCAGGACCCTGGAACCTAAATGTATTCACATGGTCACATGTTTTTGTAAAATTTGCAAAAGTAGCATAATTTAACTGTACTTAATTAAGGCTATGCCTCTTTTTTCTATGATTTACCCTTCATTGCATTCTTCTCTGGTCATTGCCCTAGGCACTTTCAAGGTCTAGCTAAGAGGCAATTGTGGTATGGATAATGTTAGGTCAGGATTAGTAGGATAAACTTATGTTGTCCACAGACACTCCTGTATGTAATTATTGTTATTGATTCTTGTATAGATTGGCTTCTGGGAAAGTTCCTAGCCACCCACTATGCTGACTCATCCAAATTTGTGACAGAGTTTCAGGGCCTTCGGTTGTCTTACAATATGAGCATGACCAGTCTTAGTACTATAGAGAGAGGAAAAATAAAACTTGAAATTTTAGGAGCTGGAAGTTAGTCTGAGGAAAAGTCTTCCAATCATCAGACATGTAATATGTAGAATTTATTTAGCTAACTGGCAGAGCATTTGTTTAGCTCGATAGTGGAGCATTAGAGACATAATGGTACCTAGGCAAAATAAAAGTTCTCTTGCCACATATGTATTTAATCATGTAACATCTATACCATTATACATAATCCATGATTTTTTAGATTAAAATTGTATGGAATAGAATTTATCAAAATTTTGAGTTGGAGACCACAAGCTTAAAGCCATACTACAAATAGTATATCTATTTGTGGTCACGTTTTGTTTCCCAATTCTCAATAACAAAAAATTAATTTTGATCAACCATGCTAGAACAAAGACTGAATTATCTTTCTATTCTTTATTTAGAAGATAATCTTATAAAATCATTGTCATATAAAAGGCGATATCAAAGAGTTTACTGCCAAAATATTTAAAGCAGTTGATTGATTAAAAATAGTATGTCATTTTTTTAAAATGTGGTAATGTTTGTAGTATTTGGCAGCTCTTTAAAATTTGTCATTTGTTGTGGTTTGTTTTCTCATTCTAAAGAAATACTTTTGTATCTAATTTGATGTGTGTAATTTTGTATTTTTTTCCTTAAAAAGTATCTCGCAAAACCTGGATCCAATCCTGCTCTCTTCCTACTTCTAAACCCATATCCAATCTATCTGAAAATCCTGTTATTGTCACCTTAAAGTCTTTCTACCTCTCTTAATTTCTATTGCCACCACTGTTACAGTAACTAATCTTACCTCTTACCTAAACAATAGCAGTAGCTGCTTTTTCCTGAACAAAAATGTCTTAACTTAGTATAACCACAACTACTGCTTTTTATATGTGTTTTCAAGACTTTACTGTTTCACTTTTCACTTTAAAAGATTAAAGAGTTTTTTAAAGCCTCTTAATTTTTTCTGATACATTTGTATTATAATTTTTTACATTATATTTTTTGCCAGTGTAGTATCCTTTTGTTTCTTCAGATAACCAGTTATGCTAACATCTTAAAGAAAAAAATTTTGGTCTACTAAATTTAAGCGGAAGCTTTATTACTTACTAAATACATTTTAGCTTTTTATTATAGACAAATTATCTTTTTGTCTATTATTGTGCTAGTACATAGTGTTTTGATCACAGTAGATTCCTGATAATTTTAATATCTGACAAAGCAAGTCCACCTTTAACATTTTTTAAAAGGAATGTTATTGCACATTCTCTTTTCTTATGAATTTCAAAATTATTTACCAGTTGGAAAAAGAAATTTGGTTGGGATTCTGATTGGAATTGCAGTAAATTTATGTATTAATATGGGAAAAATTACCCATCTACTTTTCCAATCTTATTTTATGTCTTTCAATAAAATGTCATTTTTTTTCATTTAGATGCAACTTCTGTATTCTTAGATTTATTTTAAGTGATGTATCTTTTTTATTATACTTATAAATAGGATATTTCTCCATTCCAATTTCTAATTGCATAATATTAATAGAGAGGGAAGCTATTACTTTTGGATCTGGGCAGCCACATTACCAAATTATCTTATTAATTTGAATAGATTTTTAGCAGAACATCTTGAATTTTCTAAGTACATAATCGTACTAACTACAAATAAAGATAGTACTATATTTTTATTTCCCATATTTAAACTGCTCCTTTAATTTTCTAGCTTTATCAATGTCCAAAATGTGTTGAAGAATAGTGATAAGAGCAGAAATACTGGTAAAACTTAAAATGGCTGATGAACATAATGTAGTTATTGGGTTTGCGTAGAGGACTTTTTAAAATCTTGTTTAGGCAATAATATGAACTGAATTGTGTCTTCCCAAAGTGCATTATGTTGAAGCTCTAATACCTATGTGATTGTATTGAAAAGAGATGTTTAAAGGAAATTATTAAGGTTAAATGAGGTCATAAGGATGGAGCCCTATCTGATAGAGCTGATATCTTATAAGAGGAAGAAATACCAGAAGAGTAACTGTAGTAAGAAGATGAAAAAATACCAGCTTTCCCTGTCTCCTCTATGCGAGAACACAGTAAGAAGGTGGCCATCTGTAAGCCAGAAAGAGAGCCCTCACCAGAATCTGACCATGCTAGCCTCCTAATCTCAGTTGTCCAGCTTCCAGGATTGTGAGAAAATAAACGTCTGTGGTTTAAGCTACCCAATCTATGATATTTTGTATGACAGCTTGAGGTGACTGATACAGGCAGTTTCCCTTTCTGGGCTGCCCCAGCTGAGAATTTATTGTAAATGCAATAATGTAAAAGCACAAATTATGACACAGTTATGACATTGTTTTCTAGCCTAGTGGTTCTCAACTGAGGTGATTTTGTTTCTCAGGGACAGTTAGCAATGTCTAGAGACATTTTTGGTTGTCACAACTGAATGGCAGTGCTTTGGGGAGCCTACTGAGAGTGGGGAAGGTGTGTACATCTAGCGGATAAAGGATAGGGATGCTGCTAAATATCCTACAATGGATAAACACTCCTAACAACAAAGTATCAGGATCAAAATGTCAATAGTGCCAAGACTGAGAAACTCTGGCTAGTCAAGCCCCTGGAAACCCCCTTCTGCTAGAGAAAGGAAAAGGGGAGAGGATGTTCGTAAACTATCTGGGGAATGCCCCAGCCCTAGGGCTAAGGAGTTGTGCAAGGTCAAGCCAGAAAGAGTAAAGTGTTAGCTCTCAGAGCATCAGCAGTGGGTGAGTATAGCCAGCTCTGCTGGCTCTTGAAGTAAAAGTCAAGAGTAGATTTTGGCGTTGGACTGCATTCAAATGGTACACATCAAGCACAACACAACCTGGGCAGTTAGAGAACCCAATATTTTGTAGCAGCAGGTGAACTTGCTCACATCACCTCCTTGTATGACTTCCAAGATCCACCAGGGAGTTTCTTTTATTCCTAATTTTTTATTGTTATTATTTGGAATGGCTAGTGAATTTTATCAAATACCTCTATGGTAATCATTAACAAAATTATATATTTTTTTCCTATAATGTTTGCTTTTCTTGATAGATACCTTCCTTTCCAAAAGTAAAAAGTTTGTTTTGTTACCTTTGACAGTTTTTAAAAATAAGGCTATTCTAACTTTATTCAGGAGGTTTTCATGTTTCTCTACAGACTAGAATTGGTACACTAAAAACAATTACATATTCACTAATGGTTGTAAAGAATTCATCTCTAACAACACCTGTGCCTGGGGCTTTCTGGAAAATGATCAATCTTTAACCTTTGTGATTTGTTATACAATTATCTTCTTGAATTCATTTTGGACATTTCTGTTTTTTAATAGCTTCTTGATTGGTCTTTCCTCTTCTGATTTATAATCAAGTGGTCAGAGAAATCTTTTTAAAACTCAAGTTAAATTATGTCATTGCTCTGCTTAAAACTCAATAAATGAAATTTGACCTGTTTACTATTCTTTTTTTTTTTTTTTTTTTTTTTGAGATGGAGTTTCACTCTTGTTACCCAGGCTGGAGTGCAATGGCACGATCTCGGCCCACCTCAACCTCCACCTCCTGGATTCAAGCAATTCTCCTGCCTCAGCCTCCTGAGTAGCTGGGACTACAGGCGTGTGCCACCATGTCCAGCTAATTTTTTGTATTTTTAGTAGAGACGGGGTTTCACCATGCTGACCAGGATGGTCTTGATCTTTTGACCTTGTGATCCACCTGCCTCGGCCTCCCACCTGTTTACTATTCTTACAAGGCCCCTAATGATGTGTCTTGCCCATTACACACTTGCTTGCACTGCCCCTTCCTTTACCGTTTCATTGTAGACACACTAATATACTGCCCATTCCTCAAATATAGGACCTTCTTTCCCCCAGGGTCCTTTTTATTTGCTTTCCCTTTTGCCTGGAAAGTTCTCCACCACCCATACCACATTTCACACTGGTTGCTCATTTTCTTGCTTCAGAACTCAGTTTTAAAATTTGCCACATCAGAGGCATTCTCTGTCCGCCCTATCTAAATAGGTTTCTCCCCACCCCAAAACCCATCCCGTTACCTAAACTAGGCAGTGATGTTCTTTCTTCTGGTGGTCACAAAGGTGGAGTGTAGTTGTTAGCAACCACTCAAGTATGGCTTTTTCTCAATGGGAAACTCAGAAAAATATTGGATTATTTACTAAAAAATTATCCACCCCTTCCACCTTACTTTGGAAAAAGCAACTAGTTTCAGAGCCCAGTGGTTATAACAGAACTCTAAATTAATTTTCTAAAGATAATATATGTCACTAAGAACTTCTCAATTCCTTTTGATTCTCTGAAGACAAACATTTATGTGCAACTGCACACAAATGCCAGGAATATTTTAGAATTGTAGCCATGCTACAATTGTAGAATTGTAACATTCATTGTTTTATTTGAATGCAGTCCAATGCCAAAATCTATTCTTGAGTTTTACTTCAAGAGCCATATTAGCATGGATACAAGGACACTGATGTTAAGAAAAGGAGGAAGGGAGAAATATTTTTCATCAAGGTATCAACTATTTTTTTTTTTAATTTAGTCTCGCCAAATGGCTTGCTAAGAAATACTATTTGGCAAGATATTTTTTAATCTGGCTTATGGTGCCTTTGTAATTTTACTAAGCCCAGCATTTTAACATTTTTTAACATACTCCAAAGATCTTTAATGATATATGCATCTTTTAAAAGCTCAGTCAATAAAGTGCACGTGTAGCAACAATGGACCACTAAAGGAATGCTGAAAATTAGACGAAGAAAATTCACAGAATGAACAATGACAAAATAAACCTAGGCATCATGACTAAAACAAGTAATGACAATTGCTTTGAAAAGATTTTACCAATTTTAATATGAAAGCATTATTAAATGCAGTGAATGCGTGTGTCTCTCTCTCTCCACGATTTAATATTTTCAATAACAGAATCCATCCTGAGTATCAGTTATCAAAGACAAATGTCAAGACCATATAAGTAAGTGAATACAAGGTAGGCCAGTTCAGGAGTGATGTCTATGGATATGGATTATTATTATTATGGGATAGCATTTGTTAGCATCTACCAATTAAATACTAATGACTTAAGGTTTTCTGGTTGTGAGTGGTCAGGACCTTGAGTCTAGATTTCTTTTACTGTCTCCTCAGATCTGGTACGACTTTTGCTTTTAAAATAATGAAATTAGCTTCTCAGTGAACTTCAAAAGAGGAAGAGCTATTCTGCAGCAGATGCTCTCATGCTAACTCAGAATCATTCACGGGAATTGTCAATTTGTTCTTCCAAAAATATCAAGTCAGATGAGAAGAAAGCAAATGTTTTTGCTATCAAGATATAGACATTTGGTCAGAGCAATAAAATAGCCTCAAATGCCAAAAAAATAATAAGGAAAATGTGGAATGAGTAACTTCCAAAGTTATGGAAATAATTTGACTGTGTCTTACTACATGATAAAAATTGACAGGATTCCTAAGTACCCACAGATGGAGGTACTACACTAACAACTCATTAGAGCAGAGTCATGATTAGAGTCCTTATTATAATCATGGTGCAGCCAGGAACTTTGTCTGTTTCAAAACAATTATATATGTATGTAAAATGTGTATACATGTACAGTTAATTTTCTGATGATAGTGATGATTAGTTTGCTTTAAGCCAATACGGAATCTTTTATAGCAAATGTTACATATCTAAAGAAGGGCTGAAGAGGGCTGTAGGTGTAATCCATGAATAAAACTGTTTCTAACTTGTTCATAGTCAACTGGGCTACAGGTAAAGAGATAAAACCCACATTTTAAATTCAGTTAACATAATATATCAAATAGCCATTCACAATTTTCTTCTTCCACAAATATCAACCCTCAGTTTCTTTGGCTAAAAATGTGAATTAGTAACATTTCAGAAGGTATGAATAAAAACCACACAAAATACAGATTTAATTTTTCTTTAGTTGCAACCCAATCAGCTAGAAAAACATTATTATAAAATGGCTTAGATAGGATTGAAGAAGCTAGAAAGAAAAAATTAAAAAGTGATATTTCTGTAGTCTAATGTAATGTGATAAAATGGTGTGGACCTTTTGATCTGGCAGACTGGGGTTTGAATCATGCTTCCTTACTTGTGTGACATTGAGTAAATTTCTTAATCAAGCTAAGATTCAATTCCCTACTTTGTAAAAGTAGAATGACAAAACCTCATAGGGATGTGGTGAGAGTTACATGAAGTAATGAATACAGAATGCTTAGTGCAGTGTGGGAACATAGCAGACATTCAGTAAATGACATATATTATTGAGTGCCTTCTGCCTGCCAGGTTTTTATGTTATCTCATTTTAACCCTTAGAAATTTGGTTCCCTTACTTTTTTGTATATTTGATCACCTATGAGACAAAAGTTATTTATGTCTAGTTCCTATGCCCAGACTCTGACGTGTGACATATACTTTGGGGGTTTTAAATAGCTCTCCAGGTGATTCTAACATGCAGTAAAGTTTAGAACTACTGCCTGACAGCAATCTAGTGAGTCAAGTATTAGCACACCTATTCTAGAGTTAAGAACCTTGGAGATGGATTTACTTAAGATCTTATGATTAATGATGGGGGGTGGCGGGGGGGTGGGGGGAGGAATGGTCCTGCTGTATCATTTGACAATAATGGTAGGTCACAAAAATTTTTTTTTAAGTTACAAAATAGCATGTAGGATTCAATGCTAATTTTTATTTTAAAAGCTAATTATATGTATAAAAGACTTTATGTTTACCAAATATATTTATCAAATAAATACATACACATATATATGTTTTGGGGGTAGAATTAAGTTTGTTTAGTTTTTGCACTGTGATGTTTCCAAATGTTCAGCAAAAAAAAAAAAGTACTTTTTTTAAATAACAGAAAGAAGCATATGTGCTATTTCTTTTAAAAATCAGAAAGCTGGAGAATAAAGTTTATAAGTTCAAGAATGAACATCTTTAAGGGACCTGAAAAACATTCAGATGACAATATCCAAAAGGCAGAAGGCATGATTCTGAAGCCTGGAATAGAGGTGTGGGCTGGATATGTAAGCTTCTTCTTGGAAGCACCTGTTAGATTTAAAATTACTGCAGGCCTTCCATCAGTCGTAAGATATCAAAGAGTTCCATGACTGTCTTACTGATTTGGCATTAGAACCTGTTTCCTTTTCTTTTAATTTCTTCTGCCAGCATCTTAATGTAGCCCCGATTAGCTCATGACTAGAACATTTCTATAGCCTTTTAATTAGTCTCCTTTATTCTAGTCTTTCTATCTATCTATCTGTACATCTATCTATCCACATAACGTAAAATTTAACATCTTGACCATTTTAAGTGTACACTACAGTGGCATTAATACACTCACATTGTTATGCAACCATCACCATCCATTTTCAGAACTTTATTCATCTTACAAACTTGAAAGTCTGTACCCATTAAACAGTAACTCCCTATTTCCACCTTCCTCTAGCTCCTGGCAACCACCATTCTACCTTCTGTTTCTATGAATTTGACTACTCTAACTACCTCATGTAAGTGGAATCACACAATATCCTTTCATGGCTGGCTTATTTTACTTAGCATAGTATCTTCAATGTTTATCATGTTGAAGCGTGCGTGAGAATTTCCTCCCTTTTTGAGGCTGGGTAGAATTCCATTTTATATATATATATATATGTATACCACATTTTGTTTATCCATTCATCTGTCAGTGGACCCTTGGGTTGCTCTCAATTTTAGCTGCTGTAAATAATGTTGTTATAAACATGAGTGTACAAATATCTGCTCAAGTTCTTGCTTTTAATTCTTTTGGATATATAGCTAGAAGTGCAATTGATGGATCATATGGTAATTCTATTTTTAATTTTTTGAGGAACTGCCAAACTGTCTCCATAGTGGCTAGGCTGCACCCTTTTACATTCCCACTAGCAGTGCACAAGGTTTGCAATTTTTCCATCCTTGCCAACACGTGTGCTGTGTTTTTTGTTTGTTCGTTTGACAATAGCCATCCTAAGGGGTATGAAGTAGATCTTTTGTATTTTAAGGATTTAAAACTGGAGTTACAAACTCGAATATTCATAGAGGCCAAGGAGGTAACTATAAACAAGTGAGACAAGCCCCATTAAGATGATCTGTGGCACTGGCCACTCAGCCTCAGAGTCCAGGAGGTAACAGGAGTTGGATGATACAATGGTCATTTGTAGAGTCCACGGAGTTATTACCTGGTAGTACCAGATTAGGGCTCTGGAAGATCTTCATGAAGATCTTTCATGCATTACATGACATCTTCTGAATTTTAAGGATTAAGTAATGGTTTTGAATTTAGAGCCCACTGCAAGCCAACATTCTTTAGTCAACTAGATTTAGATGAAAGGATGTGAATATAGGACTGTGGGTATAAATAGAAGGCTTCCCACATTTTCAGGGAGAATCACACTCCTGGGCAAGACAGCAGAAATTCTGTGGTGGAAAAGGTGCTGGAAGCTAGCACCTGGAAGATGGCTGATACGGCAAATGAGACCTGACAACTAAGAGCTCCAATCCTTTGGGCTCCTGCTTAGCAGGATGTACAGGAGAGGTGTCATGCTGGGGATGTCCCCTTTCTCAAACACTGAAGACCACAACTTCATCCAGCTTCTACGCTTTAGACACTACTACTGGCTAAGGGTTCTATGACCATTCTGCTGTAATTGTCCCTCTGCTCAAGCCACCACTGGGAGACATCACCAAGGCAGAATAAATTCTCTCTCAAGATACAGAGAAACATATGTGACTGCTAGAAATACATCATGGAGAATGTTGGGCTATGTGTGTTTATATGGGGATCATGAGAATGTTCTCCAGTATTTGCTTTTGGGAATGAACTACATCTTGTTAATTACATCCAGAACTGTGTAGAGCAGAGAGATAGGCAACCTTATTCTGTAAAGGGCCAGATGGTAAATATCTCAGGCTCTGTGTTTCACTTATAGTCTATGTCACATATTCTTTGTTTTATTTTGTTTTTTATAACCCTTTAAAAATATAAAAACCTTTTTTAGCTCTTGAGCCATATAAAAACAGGCCACGAGCCAAAACATGGCCTGTAGCTTGCCAGCCCCTGAAATAGAGAAAAATCCCAATAACATTGTGCATACCTCACCTTTCCAATAGATTGTTAAGAGCCATTCAGGAAACTAATGACTTTTTGCATCCACTGTGGTTTCTAGCATGTTGCCTTATGCATAGATAGGCTCAACAAATATTGGTAAATAAATTGATTCACAACTAAGAAGGGACTTCTAAAATATTTTAAGCCAGGAGTTGATATCCTCGATCAGTTCCAGGATATAATCTTCTTAAAGTTTTCTTCAAACGGAAACTCAATGCCAGTAACTCATCAGAGATAGCAGGACTCACCATTTGTGGCCTGACAGGATGGAGAGATATTAGAAAGGCAGATGAATGCCTTTCTGGATGAGAGGCAAAAGGCAACATGAGCTGTTTTCTTTTTTTCTCTGTATAAAGAAGTCAGAGTAGTTTTGTAAAGAATAGGTGAAAAGAAATGGTAATGACACTTCTATTTCATGAAAAGAACAAAGATAATCAGCATCAGAACCCTGCAATTACACCACAGATTTGAGATTTCATTTCATTTAATATTTATTTAATTTGAGACAGGATCTCACTTTGTTGCCCAGGTGGGAGTGCAGTGGCACAATCTCCGCTCACTGCAACCTCTGCCACCCGGGTTCAACTGATTTTCATGCCTCAGCCTCCCAAATTGAGGTTGTATTTTAATATTCCAAATTGATGGTGCAACCACTGGGCAATGCTGACTTAAGTAAGAATAAATAGAGTATACTGCCAGTGAACACATAATATTATCCATACTTCCTTTGTGAAATGTCTGCTTTAAAGAGGAATTTTATAATATTCTTAGGTTTCCAATATTAAACGTAGAACTCCAGTAAGGATTTCAGGGCAGAATTTTATCTAGGGGTTGGAAAAATTAGGTTCACTTAATACATTTTTTTATTTGACCTAATGCTTGCAGCACCCATGGCACTCCCTGGGCACATGTAACAGAGGTTAAGTTAACATTTCCAAGTCTCTAGGATACCAGTATTTTTACTGTCCTGATCAGCGTTTACTATGTATTAGCAAACTAGACAGCTCCGAGTGTGACATGAGGGGCCCCAAATGGGTGTCTAATCTAAAATTATTTCATTATTAGCACTCAAAAATGGTAATGGGACTATAAAAGAAATTACTGCTTTGGGTTAAAGCACAGAAGCTACCAGAGTATCCTGTTAAATTGTAACACCTGGAAAGAAAAAATGACGTGAATTAACCCATTATCAGCCATTAAGGACCCAAGAGGGATTCATTTTTCAGGTTACTAACCATCCATTGGTCGCAGAGGAGAACGCCATCAAAGCAAAAGATTTGGCAGAAGAAGAGTTATCGTAACCCAGCACGTACAGGGCATAGATGAGGCTGAAATGGGGATTCTGGAAAGTGAAAAGAGGTGTGAATGAGGAAGGATGGAAAAAATATGCTGACAGAAATAAGGGCAAGCAAAATACACATGTATATCCTTCTTAAAGCTGAGCAGACTCAACCCTGGTGTCACTGAGTCTTCTCGAGTATAGAATTTAATAAAAAGAACAGAAACTACATAAATAGAGGTAAACAGTTTCTCAATAGAGTCTTAAGAGTTGTAAGTAGGATTATAAAAATTGCACTATTCTAGATGATATTAAGAGTGAGAGGGGAAAGCTAATATGTTCTCAATATACTCTGCACTCACCCAATATTTAATTATCTCATTCAATCCTTACAACTACCCTGTAAAACAGGTAGTAATTCTTATTATTACAGATGTGAAAATTTAGAGTCAAATAGCTCAGGTAACTTGTACAAAGTTACTTGGCATAAAGTTTACAACTCAATAATTCTTTGTGCTAAGCACTGTGTTAGAAGATTTACATGCATCTCTTACTTAATAGCAAAGCAGTTCATTAAGTAGATATTAATAGTATCTTTATATTATAGCTAAGTCATCAAATGCTCAGTCAGATTAATTACTTAGTTTAAAATAAGTGAGGATGCTGAGATTGAGACACAAACTGGCTGGTCCAAGCCCTTAATTGCAGGACTACTTTGCTTTCAGGGTGCAAAGTCCCTGGCTTCTATCCTTCAAGCAGTGCTTCACATATTAATATTCCACACTGCATTTTATATAAAATATGTTCTATAATATAACCCATGTTATGGAGCAAAAATGTAACTATCTTAAATTGGCAAAAAAAAAAAAAAAAATCTCTCTCATCCTTCTCCTCTCTTCCCTCACACCTCTTCCTTCTCCCATGATCTAAACTTCCTTTTGGATATGGGCCTCCATTTCCAACTATAAGCAGATAGGAAGAGCTGGAAGGGAGATACCTAAGAATGCCCATTAAAGGTATCTTAGGCCATTTCAGGTGTGTATCCATTTAAGCGAAATTTCAAATTCCTGCCATTAGGTCTGTTTCTCTCCTCTCTTCCTATTTCCAGAGATGAAGTCTACGTTGAATAGGGAAGCAATTGTGTCCTTGTGAGGGTGAGACAAGGCTTCAGGAGCCCACGTTGGCAATTTTGCCTGCCTTGTCTTTCAAGATGTCTGGTTGATTTCTGTGAGGACGTTTTTCTGATTTGACAAGATCCCAGACTGGCATTTGTTTTTTTGTTTTTGTTCTTTTTGAGATGGAGTCTTGTTCTGTTGCCCAGGCTGGAGTGCAGTGGCGTGATCTCCACTCACTGCAACCTCCACCTTCCAGGTTCAAGTGAGTCTCCTGCCTCAGCCTCCCAAATAGCTGGGACTACAGGTGTGCGCCACCACACCTGGCCAATTTTTGTATTTTTAGTAGAGATGGGGTTTTGCCATGTTGGCCAGGCTGGTCTCAAACTCCTGACCTAAAGTGATCCACCCAACTCAGCCTCCCAAAGTGTTGGGATTACAGGTGTGAGCCACCAGACCTGGCCTGGCAATTCCTCTTAAAGTCTGGGATCTCCTCTTCATTGGTTCTGACTCCTTTTGTCTTCTCCCAATCTGGTTCCTGTCAATGACAGTATTCAGCAACTGGCTGGATCATGAGCACATTTCAGGGTCATCAGATAACTCCTGAGCTCATGCTACCACAGCCTCGTGGTGTCAGAGACCTTCAGAAGTGCTACCTTTGCATTTCCTTATCCCTAATGGGTGACTATCTCTAAAATTTCTGCATAGAAACTTCATCCCCTTTGTCCTGCTGGAAACTTCTTGATAAGGAGGGATGAAAGCTATAGGTACCAGTGAGCTGGTCCTTGAGCTCACTACTTATGCGTTTTTTGTTTTTCTTTTTGAGACAGAGTCTCACTCTGTGACCCAAGCTGGAGTGTGCAGTGGTGTGATCTCAGCTTGCTGCAACCTCTGCCTTCTGGGTTCAAGGGATTCTCCTGCCTCAGCTTCTGGAGTATCTGGGATTACAGGCGCCTGCCACCACGCCTGGCTAATTTTTATATTTTTAGTAGAGACGGGGTTTCGCTATCTTGGCCATGCTGGCCTTGAACTCGTGACCTTGTGATTCACCCACCTCAGCCTCCCAAAGTGCTAGGATTAGAGGCATGAGCCACTGCACCTGGCCTTTATGTGGGTTCTTAAGTACTACTGTACATTTAGAAATCCCTGCAAATCCAACATTAGCTCCAGTGCAAATGTGGAGCAAACTTACAATGCTACTGCACCATTTCTAACTGCCAGGGAGGCTCAGGGGAAGCACTTCATGTCACATGCTGTGTCTCTTGAAAAAGCCGTATTTACCCTAACCAGTTGAAAACTTCTGTCAACATAAAATCTGAACACAAAAGTTATAGCAATTACCAACATCTGGAAGCAACCAAGATGTTTCTCAATAGGTAAATAAATAAACTGTGGTACATCCATACAATGAAATATTATTCATCAATAAAAAGAAATGAGCTGTTGAGCCATGAAAAAACATGGAGAAAGCTTAAGTGCATATTGCTAAGTGAACAAAGACAACCTGGAAAGATTACATGCTACAGTTACAACTATATGACATTCTGGAAAAGGAAAAAACTATGCAGAGAATGAAGATGAGTGGTTGGCAGGTGCTGGGAAAACCAATGCACAGTTTTGTTTTTTTTTAGAGCAGTGGAACAATCATACACCACATAATGTTTCCATCAATAACAGACCATATATAACATCAAAATGGTCCCACAATTTTATAATGGAGCTGAAAAATTTATATTGCCTAGTGACATCACAGCCATCCCAATGTCGTGGCATAACACATGACTCATATGTTTGTAGTGATGTGTTTGCAGTGATGCTGGCATAAACACACCTACTACACTGTCAGTCGTATAACAGTATAGCACATACAATTATGTACAGTACAAAATGCTCAATAATGATAATAAATGATTATATTACTGATTTATGTATTTATGATACTATAGTTTTATTGCTTTTTTAGATATACTACTCTTTACGTATTTTTAAAAGTTAACTGTAAAATGGCCTCAGGCAGGTTCTTCAGGAGGTAAAGGCAGAAAAAGGCATTGTTATCACAGGAGATGACAGCTTCATGTGTTTTATTTCCTCCAAAGATCTTTCAGTGGGACAAACTATGGAGGTAGAAGACAATGATATTGGCGATCCTGAACCTGTGTAGGCCTAAAGTAATGTTTGTGTTTGTGTCTTTTTTTTTTTTTTTACAGAAATGTTGAAAAAGTTAAAAAAATTAAAAATTACCAAAGTAGAAAAAAGCTTATAGAATAAGAATATAAAGAGAGAATATTTTTGTATGACTATACAATGTATGTGTGTTTTAAGCTAAGTGTTACTACAAAAGAGCCAAAAAGTTTTTTAAAAAATTAAAAAGGTTTTGTTTTGTGTTGTTTTTGAGACAAGGTCTCACTCTGTCGCCGAGGCTGGAGTGCAGTGGCATGATCATGGCTCACTGCAGTTTTGATCTTCCCAGGTTCAAGTGATCTTCCTGCCTCAAATTCCTGAGTAGATGGGATTACAGGTGCCTGCCACCACACCTGGCTAAATTTTGTATTTTTTGTAAAGACCAGGTCTCGCCATGTTGCCCAGGCTGATCTCGAGCTCCTGGGTTCAAGCAGTCCTCTTGGTCCAGCCTCCCAAAGTGCTAAGATTATAGGTGTGAGTTATTGCACCCTACCAACAGGGATATAAAGTAAAAGAGTTACAGTAAGCTAAGATTAATTTATTATTAAAGAAAAAATGTAAATAAATTTAATGTAGCCTAAGTGTACAGGGTGGATAAAGACTACAGTAGTGTACAGTAATATCCTAAACTTCCACATTTACTTATACTCTCTCACTGACTCACCCAGAGCAACTTCCAGTTCTGCACATTCTATTCATGGTACGTGCCTTATTCAGGTGCTCCATTTTTACCTTTTACACCTGTACCTTTTGTATGTTTAGAGAGATTTAGAAACAGAAATATATACTCGTGTGTTGTAACTGCCTATGGTATTCAGTACAGTAAACTGCTGTACAGGTTTAGAGCCTAGGAGCAATAGGCTATACCATATAACCCAGATGTGTAGTAGGTGATGTCCACTAGGTTTGTGTAAAGTACCCACTATGATGTTAACACACCTTGGAAATCTCCAAAAATGCATTTCTCAGAACGTACTGACACCTGACTGTATTTTGTATGATAATGTAATTATAAATACATGTTATGAAACACTTGTCAAAATCCATAGAATATACAAAACAAAGAATAAATCTTAATCTAAGCTATGGCTTTACTTAATAACACTGTATCAATATTGGCTCATAAATTGTAACAAATGTGCCACACTAATGCATGATGTTCATTAGAGGGAAAACTGGATTCCTGGGCAAGATGGCTGAATAAGAACAACTCCAGTCCCCAGGACCCAGCAAGATCAATGCAGAAGACAGGTGATTTCTACATTTCAAACTGAGGCTCATCTCATTGATACTGGTTAGACAGTGGCTACAGCCCATGGAGGGTGACCAGAAGCAGGGTTGGGTGTTGCCTCACCTGGGAAGCACAAGTGGTTGGGCAACTCCCTCTGCTAGCTAAGGGAAGCCATGATGGATTGTGCCAAGAGGGATGGTGCATCCTGGCCCAGACACTATGCTTTTCCTATGGTCTTCGCAATCCACAGATGAGGAGATTCCCTCGGGTGCTATACCACCAGGGCCCTGAGTTTCAAGCATAAAACTGGGTGGCCATTTGGGCAGACACCAAGCTAGCTGCAGAAGTTTTTTTTTTTACAACCCAGTGGTGCCTGGAATGCCAGTGAGACACAACCATTCACTTCCCTGGAAAGGGAGCTTGAAACCAGGGAGCCAAGTGGTCTGAGTGGATCCCACCCCCAAGGAACCCTTCAAGCTAAGATTCATTGGCTAAAAATTCTCATTGCCAGCATTGCGGGCTGAAGTCAACCTCGGATGCTCCAGCTTGATGGGGGAGGGTGTCCACCATTACTGAGCCTTGAGTAGGCAGGTTTCCCCTCACAATGTAAACAAAGCTGCCAGGAAGTTTAAACTGGGCAGAGTCCACAGCAGCATGGCAAAGCAGCTGTAGCCAGACTGCCTCTCTAGATTCCTCCTCTCTGGGCAGGGCAACTCTAAAAGAAAGGCAGCAGCCCCAGTCAGGGGCTTATAGATCAAACTCCCATGTCCCCGGGTCAGAGCACCTGGAGGAAGGGTCTGCTGTAGGCATAGCTTCAGCAGACTTAAACATTCCTGCCTGCTGCTCTGAAGAGAACAGTGACTCTCTTAGCACAGCATTTGAGCTCTGCTAAGGGACAGACTGCGTCCTCAAGTGGGTCCCTGACCCCCATGCCTCCTGACTGGGAGGCACCTCCCATCAGGGGCCAACAGACACCTCATAGAGGGGAGCTCAGGCTGGCATCTGTCCACTGCCCCTCTGGGACAAAGCTTCCAGAGGAAGGAACAGGCAGCAATCTTTACTGTTCTGCAGCCTCCACTGGTGAAACCCAGGCAAATAGTGTGAGACTTTAACACCCCACTATCAATATTAGACAGATTGATGAGATAGAAAATTAACAAGGATATTCAGGACTTGAACACAGATATAGACCAAGCAGACCTAATAGACATCTGCAGAACTCTCCACCCCAAATCCACAGAATAGACTTTCTTCTCAGCACCACACCACACTTATTCTGAAATTGACCACATAATTGGCAGTAAAACACTGCTCAGCAAATTCAAAATAATGGAAATCTTAATAGTCTCTAAACTAAAAACATTCAGCACAGCAAAAGAAACTTATCATCAGAGTGAACAGGCCATCTACAGAATGGGAGAAAATTTTTGCAATCTATCTATCCAACAAAAATGCTAATATCCAGAATCTACAAGGACCTTAACAGATTTACAAGAAAAAAACAACTCCTTCAAAAATTGGGTGAAGCATATGAACAGACACTTCTCAAAACAAGACATTTATGTGGTCAAGAAACATGAAGAAAAGCTCATCATCACTGGTCGTTAGAGAAATGCAAATCAAAACCACAGTGGGATACCATGTCACACCAGTTAGAATGATGATCATTAAAAAGTCAGGGAAGAACAGATGCTGGAGAGGTGGAGAAATAGGAATGCATTTACACTGTTGGTAGGAGTGTAAATTAGTTTAACCATTGTGGAAGACAGTGTGGTGATACCATTTGACCTAGCAATCCCATTACTAGATATATACCCAAAGGATTATAAATCATTCCACTATACAGACAGGCACACATATGTTTACTACAGCACTATTCAAAATAGCAAAATTTGGAACCAACCCAAATGCCCATCAGTGATAGACTGGATAGAGGAAATGTGGCATATACACATGTGGCAGCCATAAAAAAGGATGAGTTCCTGTCCTTTGCAGGGAGATGGGTGAAGCTGGAAACCATCATTCTCAGCAAGCTAGCACAGGAACAGAAAACCAAACACTGCCATGTTCTCACTCATAAGTGGGAGCTGAACAATGAGAACACATGGATACAGGGAGGGGAACATCACACACTGGGTTCTGATGGGGGATAAGGGGTTAGGGGAGGGATAGCATTAGGAGAAATACCTAATGTAGATTACGGGTTGATGGGTGCAGCAAACCACCATGGCACATGTATATGTATGTAACAAACCTGCATGTTCTGCACATGTATACAGAACTTTAAAAAAAAATGATATTCCCACCAAACTCTTTCCACCTCTGGGTTTGAGACTGGCTCTGAACTAGGGGATGCTACTAAGGGACAGAAGGCTGGGTAACATGTGCCTGTCATAGCAGGCAGCATAAATCCAGTGGCTGAAATAAAGAACCATCTTTTACTCAATAATAATAATAATAGAGAAAACTGGTGGAAGAACTGAGGGAGGATGTGAGAACTCTCTGTACCTTCCAGTCAATATTTCTGTAGCAAACTGCTCAAAAAACTGTCTATTAATTCTTTTTAAAAAGCATGGAACAGATTTTCATTGGGATCCCATTAGTGTATTTTTCTCCCCACACTATCTTTCCAGGGCTTCAGACTTAAAAGTGAGTCAAGACTTTGATCTCTTACCTTCCCAGACCTCTCTCCAAAGGCCTGATGGGCTATCTTTTACTTCCCCTAACTGGCTTTTAGGAGCTTACCTTATGTCACATCCTCCTCCTTCCTCAGGAGATATTTGCCCCACCTCCAACCTCTTCTACTAAGAGATAAAGGTGTAAGACAACAGTGAAAAGAACTATCCTGTCAATAAGGAGGATATATAGTGAATTGTATTATTATACAAATCTTATTCCTCATTATAGAAGTAGAAAAATCTTCATAACATAATGTAGAGCAAGTTATTATGCCTATAAACATAATTACAAACTTTGGAGGATTTTCTGAAATTGTGAAATGTAAGATATATATAAGAAGTACACAAAATATATGGGTACATGTGATGGTTAATATTAGGTGTAAACTTGATTGGATTGAAGGATGCCTAGATAGCTGTGACTGTGGGGGTGTTTCTAGAGGAGACTGACATTTGAGTCAGTGGACTGGGAGAGGAAGGTCCATCCTCAATGTGGATGGGCACCACTCAATCGGCTGTCAGCATGGATAGAACAAAGCAGGAGGAAGAAAGTGGGATAAGCTGGCTTGCTGAGTCTTCTGGCTTTCATCTTTCTCCCATGCGGCATGCTTCCTTCCATTCCTTCTGCCCTTGGACATTAGACTCCAGGTTCTTTGGCCTTTAGAGACTCTTGGAGTTACACCAGTTGTTTGCTGGGGGCTTTCAGAACTTTGGCCACAGACGGAAGGCTGCATTGTTGCCTTCCCTGCTTTGGACTGAGCCACTGCTCAGATGGCCTATTGTGGGACTTCACCTTGTGATCCTGTGAGTCAATTCTCCCTAATAAACTGCCTTTCATATACACATACATCCTACTAGTTCTATCCCTCTGGAAAACCCTAATACAGTACAGTTTATTGAATAATCATAAAGCAAATAACTGTGTAACCGCCAACAAGTAAATAAGTAGAACATTTCCACCATCCTCATCCCTACCCCATATGTGGTTCTTTGATCATAGCTCTTTTCCTATCCTCTCTGGAGAACTATTTTAAAGGTTTGATAATCACTTCCTTTGTTTTTTAAGACTCACAGAATTTTAAAACTGAAAATGATTTGTTGAAAATTTTGTCCCACACGTTTCAGATGAGGACTTTGAAGCCAAGAGATGTAATATCTTTCTCAATGTCACAGAAACTGAAAATGAAGGATCAGAAACCAACTATTCTGACCTCCAGAGATACTTGATGTATATAACATTCTCTTCTTATATAATGCTCTGTATGTAGTAGTGCATTAGGAATACAGAGAAGGGTATATGTGTGTCTGGTGTGTCTTGGAATAGTTGGTAGTAATAATAATAGCTATACTTTATTGAGGGCTCATTATGTGCCTTATAACAACCCTATGTATTCTATGTTACATCTTATTATTTATTTGTTTATTCCTCTTTTACAGATGAGGAAGTTGAGACTTGCAGATATTAAGTTGCCAAAAGTCAATTAGTATGCAGGAAAAATCTGGATTCTAATTTAGTCTTGTCTGACTTCAAAGCTTGGGTTCTTGTGCATGTTCTTTTCACTTAAAACACTTAATTATTTCATTACTATAAAAGTGATGCATTCTTATGGTCAAAAAGGTTATAAAAGTTGCATTAGTTTGGAATGTGCTTGTCCACATGAGCAGAAAAACCCTGTGAATAACATAGACAGAGAGAAGTTTATTTGCTTCACACAATAAGAAGATCAGGCAGGGGTAGAGGTGGGGTGGGGAAGTAGGTAGAATAGGGCCGTCTATGGCAGCTCAATGATACATTAGGGACCTATTTTCCATTCCATTTTCTCACTCTATCATCCTTAGTGTGTAGATCTTTGTCCTCAGGATTTTCGTATCAAGATGGCAAAAGGCCACCCTATCTCCAGGTATTGCATCAGCATTCCAGCTCGGAAGTGGAAGGGAGAAGGAAGCAGGAAAGAGCTCTTATAAAGAAAACAATAGATTTTCCATAAACTCTTAAGTTATGCCTCATTGTCCAGGATCCTGACACATGGCCACCCTCAAACAGCAAGGGAGCCTGGAGAAGTATTTTTAGAAAAGCACACACTGCTACCCTAACAAAATTGGAATCCTGCTATTAGGGATGAAAGTAGAATAGATTTGGAGTAGGCAATTAGCATGGCCTTCTGCAAACACCATAAAAGGTTATTAACTGAAACTTATAGGTCCTTTTACTGCTTCTATCATCCTCTCATGCAAAAATTACAGTTGATTTTTTCAGTCACGTTTAAACAACAGAGCGGACACACATGGAAGAGATTGGAAGAACTTCAGTGGTACAAAGGAGATATGTGCAAAGAAAAAAAAATAGAGTTGAGTCTGAGCAAATAAATTGAGATGAATTAGGTAGGAATTGACAATGGCCCTTACAGGTTAGGCAGAGGAGCTTGGCTATTATACAAAGACTAAGAAAGCCACTGTAAATTTTGAACAGAAGAGGGAAATGTTTCCATAACGAGAGAATACATATTTGTTGTCATACTGAGATTCTTAATCCCGTTCCAAGCTGAGTCAATATAGTTATCAACACTTTGCTGCTTACCACCTCCAGAGCAACATGCCAGAGAATATGAATAGATCACTGGAGCATGATTCACCATTAATTAACAGCATTTTTTTTTGGTGATTTATAAAAGACAAAGGAACAATTACTGTTTAACTAGAAATCTGTGTAGATATGAATGTCTCTTGCTTTCTAAGTTGGTTCTGCTACTAGTGTCTTTTTAAAAGCCGGATGGATATGGTTTAAGCTTTAAAATGATCAGCTAATTCTATTCAAGCTCAGTGTATAATTCATTAGAAAATACTCCCTTTCCAATCACCCAAATGCCGCAGGGAATATATATTTTTTTCACTCATTTGAATTGTGTCAGCAGTGTTACAAAAGAACTTTCAGATGACAAGAAAAAGAGTTTACATGACTTTCCCGAAATATTTTTAGACACTGTTTAGTGTTATTGGGAGCTCTCAGTACCAAAAATTATTTGGAAAGTGAAGAATTTGTTCTAATTCTTAAGCAACTTGAGCTTTTTAAGTAACCTCCTGTTCTGATATTTCAGGAGGTAATTTTTCTATCATTCTGCTCATACATGTTTTCTCCTGTAACAATGTAGTTTTGATGTTACTGTATTCTGGGACCACCCTAACATTTGAAACTCCTTAATTTGAAGACATTTTTTCTTTACAGTTTTTGATTTTGCTTTTTTTCTGTAGGAAATCATAAAAATGAACAACAACAAAAATGGACAGGCATGGTGGCTCTCACCTATAATACCAGCATTTTGGGAGGCTGAGGTGGATGGATCACTTTAGGTCAGGAATTCGAGACCAGCCTGGCCAACATGGTGAAACCCTGTTTCTACTAAAAAAAAAAAAAACACAAAAATTGGCTGGGCATGGTGGCATGCGCCTGCAATCTTGGAGGCTGAGGCAGGAGAATCACTTCAACCTGGGAGGAGGAGGTTGCAAGATCCTGCCACTGCACTTCAGCCTGGGTGACAGAGGCTTAAAAAAAAAAAAATTATAGAAGCATTTCCTCTTCTGGCTTTCTTAATGACTTTGAATATTAAAGTTAACTTTTGTTTGCACATTTAACTTTTTTTTTTTTACCAACTAACTTTAATATTATTTACCATAAAAGGGTTTGCTAATTTCTCAATTTTATCTACTTTGTTGATTTCATATTAATAAATTTGGATAGCAACTGGTCATGTTGATAATAGTAAGAGTAATTTGAAGTTCATGACAATTTGGCCCAAGGGTAGACTAGATTTTACCTTTGAACTAAATACCTAAAACTGTAAATATTATTTCAATAAAGATATCATCTACTTAAGAAAACATGTTTTTTGCCACTATAAAATTTCTTCAGTAATAGACATTTAAAATCTTTAAAAAAAAATTTTTTTTGAGACAAGGTCTCACTCTGTTGTCTAGGCTGGGGTGCAGTGGCATGATCTTGGCTCACTGCAACCTCGACCTCCCAAGCTCAAGTGATCCTCCCACCTTAGCCTCCCAAGTAGTTGGGGCTACAGACACATGCTACCACACCCGGCTTATTTTTGTATGTTTCATAGAGACAAGGTTTCACCATGTTGCCCAGACTAGTCTTGAACTCTTGCACTGGTAAGATCTCAGTAAACACATGTCATCTTTCTTAATAAAAATAACAGCTAAATGAAGCAAATAACCCCAAAATAAAAAAGGTTAGAGTCTGTAGAGTTGAAACTCAAAGTAAAATTTCCTTTGGGACAGAGAACTGGACCACATACTTCTGAGTCTGTCCTATAGGCTTGTTTTTCATTAATGTCTAACACTAATTAGTGCTGCCACCACCAAAAATCCACCCTCAGACATGGGCTGCTCATTCCTTAACAGTCTGCTGTAAGGGTCACCTGTAATCCTTTGTTTAATATAGCTAAGACTGATTTAAAAAAGAAAAAAACACCAAAAAAACCTTTTTTTTTTTTTTTTTTTAAAGATTGAAGGAGAACAAAAAGAAAACTAGGTGATCTGACTCCAAAAATTTATCTTTCTCTCTAGGTTTGCAGGTGCATTCCAATTCTGTGGGAGCCCAATAAGATAGGGTAAAGCTAGTTGCTGTATCAGATAAACCCTAACATCTCAGAAGTCTAATGCAACAGATGAGTATTTCTTGCTCTCCCTGACTCTACCTTGTACTAAGCCATCTTACACACATATCCTATGATATTTACCTATGTTATGTCAGATGGAGAAAAAACCTGGAGACTTGCCCCTGTGTGTTGGAGGCTGAGGGGCAGTTATGAGTCATGTAGCAGTTGCAGCGATGAAAAGCACTGAAAACAAAGGCAGGAGCTACAAGGCTGCTCTTTGCTCTTGAAGGTAAGTGAAGCCCTTGATTACAGGTGGGATCTACAGCACCCTACACTGGGCTGGCTACTCCACGCTGCATTCTCATCGCACCTGAAAACTTAGCAAGCCTCCCACTTGAAATCAGTGGTCCTGACAAAACGTCTAATATCTTTCAGTCCTTTCTTCTAATATAAATGCTGTATTTAGCCCGCAAAATGGTTGAGCTATTTCATTGTTTTTGCATTGTGAAGTTTGTTTGAGTGAGTATTCAAACTTTGTCAGTCGATCATGTTCTATTTGAAAGAAAAAATAGTTTGACTGATACTGCACAGAATTACATCTGGAAATGAGTGAGATAAAATTTCCTCATGCTCCTTCCAACCATTATGTAGGCAAGCTAAAATTGCTTTGCCGTCTCTAGAGTTGTGGGTGGGAGAACAGGCAGGTCTTGAAAGAGCTTACAAGCTTCTCTCCTTACATGTAGATCTGCTTCTCTTTTCATTTTTCAGGGTCCGGAGGCCCTTGTGTTAGTAAGACTAATGACTAATTTTCTTCGACTTATTTGTAACAAGAGAACACACACCCTTGCCAGTAGTTATTTTAATGTTTTTTCTCTCCATTTTTCCTTCTTTCTGAAGCTTGAGGGGTACTTATTGGTAGGCTGGAATAAGACCCTAAAAGTTACTAATTTGAAATAATTGCTTGAATATAACTTTCATCAAGCCATGGTTATTCAAATTCTAATGTAGTCATGTAGCATTAAAGTCACAGAAAATAATCATTCTCCAGGATTATACTAAAACCTCCAAACACAAATTAGAAAGGGGATAAGACAATACCTCATGAAGGTCAAATCTGGATATAAAATAAGAATGAATTAGGAAAAACATTTTCTTTAAATATGCCATGTATGAGTAACTATCTTGAAAATTGTCACATGATTATGATTATCAGAAGCAACAGGTAGTTAACTACATAACGTATTGAGAAAGACAAAAACAATATTTTATCTATATCTAATACTGTCTAGACAAGAGAATAGCCTGATTCTAGTTGACTGGCTCCAGATTTTACTAAATAAATATCCTAAAAGAACAAAAGAACAATAAATATCCTAAAAGAACACAACAGGCCGCATTTAATTGACATGAATTTCCTGGGTGCAACGCTCAAGTGTCCTCACTTACTGCTCCTTCTGCAACTTGTTGGAAAATAATAATTTATCTTACGTATTTTATTTATACTTTTTGAGACAGAGTCTCTGTTGCCCAAGTTGGAGTGCAGTGGCACAATCCTTATTCATTGCAACGTCCGCCTCCTGGGTTCAACTGATTCTCCTGCCTCTACCTCCTGAGTAGCTGGGACTATAGGCATGCATCTCCACACCAGGCTAATTTTTGTATTTTTAGTAGAGACAGGGTTTCACTATGTTGGCCAGGCTTTCTGGAACTCCTGACCTCGTGACCAACCCGCCTTGGCCTCCCGAGGTGTTGAGATTACAGGCGTGAGCCACTGCGCCTGGCCAGAAAATAATGCTTTATTAATTAAACATTTGTTAAAATTTTACTTTTATAGTAGATATTTGTCTCTTGATTTTTAGGAGCTTTTTAGCCACTGGGAGAGACAGATCAAGAAAAGATTATATCAGAGATGGATGTGGCTATGATGATATAAGCACAGATGCACATGGAAAGGCATCTCAAATCAGCCTAGGGAATTGGTAAAGGCCAATGGTGGTAACAAGCTCAAACTCTGGAGTCAGACCCTCTGGGCTTAATTCTTCACTCCATAACGTAATTGTTGTATGACCTCATGTAAATCAGTTCATCTCTCTAAACATGAATTTATTAATCTGTAAAATAAGGAAAAGAGAGGCAGCTTTTTAAATGAGGTTTAAATGAGATTATGTATTAAAGCATTTGGCATAGTGCCTGGAGACTGTAAATGCTCAATTTATGTTGGTGATTGCTATTTTCGGAAGAGATGGTGCTTGAACTGGGCTATGGAATAAGTAAGAGTAAGTGAATAGGGAGGTAGCAGAGGGCATTTCAGGGAGAGGCAATGACATGTGATAGGCACAGAGACATGAAACAGTATAACATCTCTGGGTCACAACAAGTGATTTATACCTATTCAAATTTAGCTTATTTTCCTAAAACCAAATATGCCCTCATAGTTTGCACGTAAATAACAAAGAATGTTTTCTACAAACATGTATAAAAACATTTTTTACACATTTGTAGAAATTCCTTCAGACATAACTTTCTCCCAGTACTCCTCATTCATTGGTTCACCAATGGGTTCAATTTGGCTTCCTGCTTGGTTTCTGCTCTTATTCGAATTCTCAGATTTGCATTGTTTACTGCAGACCTGACTGCACTTCCAGGGGACACACATCCTGGTGTTTGCCTATAGTTGAGATATGCCTTACCATAGAATCTCAGCCATCCTCCTGGATGCTCCCTAGCTTGCCCTGCCATTGAGCTTGCACCACCAGACAAGAAGGATGACCGGACCATTTTCTAGAAAAGTAAGCTGGTACCAAATTATAATGAGCTTTCTATGTTCAGCTTAGGAATCTGAACATTTTCCTAAAAGCTATGATAAACTACTAAAAATTGTCTAGAGGAAAGACATGATCATATTTCTATTTTAAGATCATTCTAGTATTTCCAGATTAGAGATAGAAAAAAAATGACTGGAAATGTCTCCTCAGGTAATCCCAGTGAGATGAGACCTGTTCATAAACAGTAGGAACAGGGAAGAAGGCAAAGTAGTGAGAACGAGTGAGTTTAAGGAAATAGAAAGTCCTGAACTTGTAGATTGATTGGCTAAGAAAGTTAAGTTATAGAGAGGTATCAAGGATTACTACCAGATTTTCAGCTCAGGCAACCAGAAGGGTAGTGATTCTAATCATCAGGAAAAGGAATACTGTAAACAAACATTAAATTGGAGGAAAAAAGTAATAAGGCCAAATTTTGGATATTTTAAATTGAAGTTGATTCTGGGACATCTAAAATGGAGATGTCCATTAGCAGGGAAGTCTGGGATTCTTGAACATTCAGATTTTTATTTATTTTTTATTTTTTGAGATGATGTCTTGCTCTGTTGCCCAGGCTAGAGTGCAGTGGTGCAATCTCGGCTCACTGCAACGCCTCCCTAGGTTCAAGCAATTCTCCTGCCTCATCCTCCCAAGTAACTGGGATTACAGGCATGCACCAACATGCCCAGCTAATTTTTGTATTTTTGGTAGAGATAGGGTTTCATCATGTTGGCAAGACAGATTTTTGATTTAACATGTGGAAGGAATGTGCTTTATGAAGATGAGGATTCCTGTTTTCAGACAAATATATATATATCTTCTATTACAAATGAGTAATTCTTCTGTCTAGAAATCACTGTCTGGTGATTTTGGATGCATGCTTAAATCCTAGAGGGCCTGATTATCATTGGATTAACTGATTGAACCATTCTAAAAGGTATAGCTATCATACATTTTACCTTTTACTATATTAGTTTACTCAATTTACATAACCATTCAAGTACCCTGGAGAGAGGTAGCTTGGCAAATACAGGCCCTTGTCTGAGTGTGTATCCTGACGGTTAGTTATCAACTTATGGGCTTGGCAAAATTATTTAAGCTTCTGGTCCTCATTTTCTCACCATGTAAAAATGAGAATTATAGTAGTACCTGTTTTATACTGTTGTGAAGAATGAGTTAATTCACAGAACAATGACTGGCACAAAGAAAACCCTCAATAAATGTTAGCTATGATTATTGTCAAAGATAATAGAGTCAAACTCCATTGTAAAGCATCTACTTAATTATTGCATAATTTTAGTTTCACATAAGTAAAATCTTACCCATCATGACCATAGGCATAAATCATTGCAAATTTATAAGCTACATTGTTTTTTTAAAAATATTTTAACTAATAATGAAGATTTTATATATATGTCATGTTAATAAGAGTATACATATTGAGAGATATCAACACAAGAGCTATTAAAATGAACACGTGTTAAGAATATTTAAATCATACTTTGGATTTACATAGCCCCCCCCTTTTTTTTGTGACAGGGTCTCACTCTGTGGCACAGGAAATCACTCTGTCACCCAGGGTAGAGTGCAGCGGCACAATAGCAGTTCACTGTAACCTTGAACTACTGGATGCCTCTCCTTTAAAAAAAAAAAAAAAGCTTTGTAAGTATACATTTTTTTGAACATTTGAAAAACTTCAATAACATTTCAAAAACTTTCCAGCCACCTTCTAAAAGTAGTTTATCAGGCTTAACTTCACACACACACACAAATATGAGCCATGCAAACACACCTTGACATGGTAAAACACAGTTCTATTAATTAGATCATAAAGCCCATTTATATAGAGAAATTTTACTTTAATGAATAATTATTTCATTAAAAATTTATTGTGTTAAAATTTTTAAATAAGGTCTAGAATTTATACAAATTCAAGTTTTAGCTTGTGTCAGAGAAAAAGAAATATAAAAACAATATTATTTGCAATAGCATCAAAATTATGATCACTTAGGAATCATAATTGGATAAATCTGATAAAATAGGAATAAATCTGATAAAAGTTGTGAAAGATCTGTACACTAAAAACTAAAAAACATTACTGAAAAGAAATTAAAGAAGACCAGAATAAAAGAAGAGATGTACCTTTTTCATGGGCCAGAAGACTTAATATTATTAACATATCAATACTTGCCAGATTGTTCTGTAGATTCAAAACAATGTCAACCCAAATCATTGATTCTAAACTTCATATGGAAAGACAAAACTTAGAATATATAAAGCAATTTTTAAAAAGAAAAACAAATACTCCCTGATTTCAAAATTTATTATAAATTTGCAGTAAACAAGATAGTGTGACATTGGAGTACAGAAAGACAAACATATCAATAGAACAGAATGGAGAATCTTAAAATAGACCCACATACATATGGACAACTTATTTTTGACAAAGATAGAAAGAGACTTCAGTGGAGACCATTAGTCTTTTTAATGAATGGTGCCGGAACAATTGGATATGGAACAATATGTATGGAAAGTTGTGAACCTTAATCCTTATCTCACATCTTACACAACATTTAATTCAAAATATCTCATAGACCTAAACTTAACAAAAATAATAAAACTTTCTTAAGAAAACAGAAGAGATAAATTTTGGATTAGGCAAAGACTTTTTAGATAAAACAAAAAATGCACTATAAAAAATACAATATTAATAGATTAGAGCTCATCAAAATTAAAGTCTTTGTTCTTTGAAAGATACCTTCAAGGGAATAAAAAGGTAAGCCATATACTGGGGAAAATATTTGCAAAATATGTATGTCTGATGAAGAATTTGTGTCTAAAATATATGAACTTTTATAATCCATGAAGAAAATGACAAAAACAGGAGGGGGTAAAACATAAACAGATATCTCACAAATGAAGAAATGGCACTAGTCAATAACACAGGAAATTCAGCTTAACATTACTAGTCATTAGGGAAATATGAATTAAAACCACAGTGAGAGTTGGCAAGGATGTGGAGCAACTAGAACTCTCATACATTTCTGGTGGGAATAAAAAATGATAAAGGTTCTAGGAAAGCATTTTGGCAATTTCTTAAACATATTCTTGGTATATGACCCAGTAATTTCACTCCTAGGTGTCTACCAAAGTGAAATGAAAACATCTATCTACAAGAACACTTATACATAAATTGTGGCAGTATTATTGTGGCAAGAACACTTACATATAATGGTGGCAGCATTATTCATAATAACAAATATCTGAAAACAAACTGTGGTATATCCATACAATGGAATACTATTCAGCAATGAAAATTAATGAATTATTGATATACACAGCAGTATGGGTGAATGTCAAAAACATTCTGCCAAATGAAATATGCCAGAGTACCCTCTCTCAAATTTAAATATTGTGTGCACCATTTATACAACATTCTAGTTAAAGGAATACTATAGTGGCAGCACATCAAAGTTTTCCTGGGGATGGGGAATGGGTAAGGTAGTTGATAAGAGAAAATTGACTACAAAGGCACAAGGAAGCTTTTGATGTTGATAGAAATGTCCAATATCTGATTGTGGTGGTGGTCAAATGACTTCATACTTTGCTAACATTTATCTAATTGTATACTTAATAGGAGTGAATTTACTATACGTGAATTATACTTAAAGAATTAAGAACTCTTTTATACCCCAAGATGGCATGGCAATACTAATTATAAATGTACTTTTCAGATACCTTTGTTAGCTGAAAAAATTGGTTAGAAGCAGGAGAAATTAAAAACCACAATATGTATTGGAATAGATTTCAAAATCTCATCCTAATAAAGCTGTTCTTGATGGTCAGTATTACTTATAGTCTAAAAGCAAATTGTGTGAGAGATATCATAGGTCTGTTGCCTTCTGTGTTCTTCCTTCTGAACTTACTTCAAGTGGATAAATGGATTCCTTATTTAATGCCTCACTTCTTTAGAGAATTTTAATGCATTAATATCCTCTGAGTAGATCCCATGGCCTTTCTGAAGCCTTTTATGTGGCCAGATGGGAAGAGAATAGAACAATCTCCACTGGTCCAATTTTTCCTCTTACTAAACATTAAAAAAAAAAAATCAAGACACCCTTAAAATCCCTTTTTCTCCAGATTCTTTAAGAGAGGGGTTAACAAAGCCTTGTAACACTCTTAAAGCTCTCCTGCTGCTAAAGGGAGTTCAACAGAGACTGTCACCATAAGGACTGACTCCTGACTGAGAGCTGAGTCTTTCTCAAGAGAAACCTGACAATTAAGTGCAGAAGTTGTCCTTGGATTGCATCAAAGATTATCCCAGCTGGGGTTCTGAGAAGGGCTCTGGCAGAATATGGCCAAGGGAAGACCCACTGTGGCACAGATAGAAAACACCTTACCCTGTGGGGCTGATCATAGTCAGATAACTAGGAAGAGACTGCCTTTTAGATTTATAGAGAGCCTCCACAAGAGGCTCTCCAAAGTCTTTTTTAAGAATTAATTTTAGAAAGAGGCACCTTATCAGTATTTCAAAAGACAACGCAACTTTGGCAAAATTTAGACTAAAATGAGAAAGAAAATAAGATTATAGGTATATAGAAATCATTACCACATTTTTTCATGTAAGTTGCTTTCTCCTGGTACACTGCATGGAACTGTTAGACAGCTTTAAAAAATAATTCTGTTTTTTAGATGCAAAAGGGTTGGGTGTAGGATTTGAGACAAGAGGCAGGCAGCTCAACATAGCAGTTAAGACTTTGTAGTCAGAGCCTGTTAGTCTGGTTCAAGTCCTAACTTCAGCAAAAATGAAGTGTGTTGTCTAGGGAAAATTGTTTAACCTCTCTGTGTCTGTTTCCTTATAATGGATAATAATGGTAATGTATATATAGAATTGCTACAGGATTAAGCAAAATAATACACACAAACTGAAAACAGTACCCAGCATATAGAAAATGGTTGCATTAATTAGGATTAGGTTTAAGTGTGAGACAGAAAACAAGATTGGTGTTTCTTTTTCATGTAAACATAATGCAGAGCAATATAGTAGCCTCACACTCTAATATTAGAGTCTTAGTCTCCTATTCTGTTGCTCCATGTGCATGGCTTGATGTCATCCTTCTTTTAAATAATGGGACGGAGAAGGGGATCAAATGAAAGGATAAAGGACCTAAGTAAGCTGCCTCAAAAATTTTTTGAAGTGGTCCCTGAACTCTTAGTTGACCAGAGCTTAGTTATAAGACTCTATCTAACTTTAAGGGAAACCAGGAAAGAAAGTCTTCATGCTCAGTCCAAAACATAAATAATTATATTCTCATAATAGAGGGGGAGGAAATATAACGAATAATCTGTCAGAATACTTCATAAATATTGATAATTATTGTTATTCTGCCACTTACATGGCTCCTATATCGGTCTCCAATCTGATAGTTCTTAGCTCATGGGATTTCCTTTATATGTGCCTCGCCACTTGAATCTGTCACTGAAATTTGTGTATTTATAAAACTCTCCTTAAAAAAAAATTCTTTTCCCCTTTCTAATGTTTTGCTCTGAGTAAGTACAATAATGTCCTTTCCTTATATTCATACCTATGCTCATAATCTTGAAATATTTTCCAATTTATCTTATGCCCTTCTTCTTCAACTAGTCTGTTATGCACTGAATTGTGTCCCGTCCAAATTCATATGTTGAAGTCCTAAGTCCTAGTGCCTCAGATTGTATATTTGGAGATAGTATATTTAAAGAAATAATTTGGTTAAAATGAGGTCATTAGGGTGAGCCCTAATCCAATATGACTGATGTCCTTATAAGAAGATGGGATAGAACACAGACACATGGAGGAAAGACCATGTGGAGATACAGGGGGAAGATGGACATCTACAAGCCAGGGATAAATGCCTCAGAAGAAGCTATCTCTTGGTGTCAAGCAGTGACAGCTTGATATCAAATTTGTGGTCTCTCAAAGTGTGAGAAAATTTTCTGCTGTTTAAGCCACTCAGTCTGTAGTGTTTTGTTATGGCAACTCAAGCAAAATTTTACATAGTTTGTGAGTTTGCTTGGTGTTATTAAAGTCCCAAAAAGAAACAGATGATACAATAGGAAGAGAGCAATTTGATGAGAATTTAAGTATAAAGGGCCTATTTAACAAGATGTGGATGTAGAGAAACTGAAAGAATGGTGCAGTAACCTAGACTGCTGTGGAACTAAGCCTAAAGAGGGGAAAAAGCCTTTATCAGAATCTTTAGTCAATAGACATGGCTATCTTGAAGCAACTTTGCAAGGTAGAAGACAGGGTAATAAATAACCTGACTTTACTCTCCTCTCTCCACATCTCCAATCTCCTGCCAGTGCTGCCCACTGATGGAAACCAACTGGCAGCCAGAAAGCAATGATGTGGTCAGAATGCATGCAGGTCAGCCTTTTTTTTCTTCACTCTAGAAAAGTAAAGAGTGAATATGGAGACACAAATAGAAGATAATCTGCACCATGAGGAACTCAGACTTAAGCTCTTTTGTATCTTTCACTGTTTCTTGTTCCATGTCCCCATGGGTCCATAATAACTAGTAGAGCAGATATAGCAGGTCCTTAATATTAGAAAATTGACATCGCTCGACATTTTCAAGTACTGTCGCTATTTCCTCCTTTTTATTTTTAGAATATATACTCTCTCACTATTCCTAGTTATAGCCTTAACCTAAGTCTTAACCATATCTTACCTCTAAGACTACTGCTTCCCTGTTTCTTTTGGCTCATTCTACACAAATGAAAAACAAACAAAAACCAAAAAAAAAAAAAAACCAAAAAAAAAAAAAAAAAAAAAAAAAAAAAAAAAAGACCACAGTAACCATCTGAGTAGATTATACTTTATGATATTTCTTCCTTTTCTCACCTTTACATTGCTTCATTATAGTTGACATCAGATTAAGATTGTTTGTGGATATTCAAGTAACATTCCTGTCAACTTTCTTTCTAAAAGTTATTACAACTTCCAGCCTGTCTTACCTGTTTCTGGCTGGTAAGCATTATATCTTTTGAAGTCGACAATAAACTTTCAGAATTTTATTTATTTTCCAAAGATGATTGTCAAATAGAGGTATAGCTCTTTCAAGAGGTGCTAATGTTATAAATGTTTTGATTACACAACTAAGTTAACTTAAAAAGTCTTATAGAACTCTTATAATACTTATAATACTTCTTTAATTTGCTCTCAGCAGTGAGAAGAACCTCCACTTAGATTAAGCCCCAGTGTACACTCACTTATTATATATCATTCAATTCCAACACCTCTGCAGCTTGTTCCCTAGACCTTGACAGTTTCTGGCTTTTCCAGGAAGTCAGCGATTTGTATTTTATTGTAGGGTCATTCAGTCCTGACTCAAAAGAAAATGATATGGATATTTTATGCATTTTTACTTTTTAGCTTTCTTATTTCATTTCAGGAAGAATTTAATCTTAAAAAACTTACTTTCAAAATAGGCATGTTTAGCCCTATAAAAAAATCTTTGTCATACAGTTTTATATTTTTGTTATTATTCACTTAAAATTTCTTGTCTATTATTAATCTTCAAACAAATTAGTGTTCTTCCTTTAAGGGTTGTTTCTTCTGGGTGAAAAATGATAAAACATTTAACAAGTAGTCTATAATTATTGTGTCACACATTTGAAGTTACAAGGAAGGTAACTCTATAAAGCAAATCCGACTGTCTTTAACTTATTTTTTCATAATGAAGTGTATCAATTTTTAATGAAGTAAAGGTTGTAGTGCCAAATTAGGGTACTGAGTTCAAGTGCACTTAAGTAATCATCCTTTTGTTTTTTCTGATCTTTTTGAAACTAGCACAAAGTTCTCTATAATTTTATCTCAGTGGATCTATTAACGAATCCCCCCTCTATAGGAAGAAGGAAAAAAAGCCTAAGAAACACATTGTTTTAAATTCACTTTTCCCACTATTAATTCAGGGCCATTCTATCCATCAAGCACTATGCTTAGGATTTATGTTTCTTAAGGTCTTCTGAAAACGTTGGGGCTCTGGAAAAAAAAAGGTGACTTCAAAATATGAAAAGCTGCAAATAAAAACTAATTAGATGTCGGCAAAACATATGATTATGTCATTTTTTTGTTGCTGTTGTATTTTTTTATTGCATTTTAGGTTTTGGGGTACATGTGAAGAACATGCAAGATTGCTGCATAGGTAACACATGGCAGTGTGATTTGCTGCCTTCCTCCCCATCACCTATTTCTGGCATTTCTCCCCGTACTGTCTCTCCCCGACTCCCCACCCCCCCCCGCTGTCCCTCCCCTATTTCCCCCCAACAGACCCCGGTGTGTGATGCTCCCCTCCCTGTATCCATGTGTTCTCATTGTTCAACACCCACCTATGAGTGAGAAAAAGCGGTGTTTCTCTGTTCTTGTGTCAGTTTGCTGAGAATGATGGTTTCCAGGTTCATCCATGTCCCTACAAAGGATATGAACCCATCATTTATTATGGTTGCATAGTATTCCATGGTGTATATGTGCCACATTTTCCCTGTCCAGTCTATCGATAGGCATTCGGGTTGGTTCCTGGTCTTTGCTATAGTAAACAGTGCTGCAATGAACATTCATGTGCATGTGTCCTTATAGTAGAACGATTTATAATCCTTTGGATATATACCCAGTAATGGGATTGCTGGGTCAAATGGAATTTCTATTTCTAGGTCCTTGAGGAATCGCCACACTGTCTTCCACAATGGTTGAACTAATTTACACTCCCTCCAAGAGTGTAAGTCATTTTTAAACTTAATTCTTAGTCATGTATATTTTATGTAATGTGCATGTATTTTAATGTGTTTAATATTACATGTGGTTGGAGGTCTTCTAACCAAGTCTTTAAAATAGCCTTAATCTTTAGCGTATTTTTTGAGACAAGGTGTTACTCTGTTACCAGGGCTGGAATGCAGTGGTGTGATCATGGCTCTGTAGCCTCAAACTCCTGAGCTCAAGCGATCCTCTTGCCTCAGCCTTCCGAGTAGCTGGGACTACAGGCACATGCCACCATATCTAGCTTTTATTATTATTTTTTTTTTGTAAAGACAGGGTCTTTCTCTTGCCCAGGCTTGGCCTCCCAAAGTGCTGGGACTAAAGGTGTAAGCCATGGCACCTGGTCCTTAACCTCTTTCGTGAGAGAAAGTAGTGCCACATAACATTTCAAACAGTACTTGCAGGCAAGTGTTTTAAATACACTACTGTAAAATGTGTATTTTTGTGTTTCCTGCCCTCAAAACAAAAATGTTAGTAAGCTAAACCAAATTTTTGGAAAAGTACTGCATGCACATAAATTCCCCCTTTCAAAACTAAAAAGGCATCAAGAGGCAAATACATGTAATGTCAATTAGTAATCTTTATTGTTCTTCACCAGTGGTTGTCATATTGCTAAAAAAAAAAAACATTTTTAAGGATAAAAAAAGTTTGGTCATATGCTGTAACAATTGATATATACATTCAAAACAATTTAAATGAAGGTTTTATATATCCTTATTGTGATGCTAGTGTGGGGGGGGCAGGTGAGATATATGACATGTTCCAATGAGAAGATACTATTAGTATACTTCCAATAGGATGAATGGCCCAACAGGAACTTGGGAGATGTTTTCTCCAGACTACCTATTACATTAGAAGAAGGAAAAAAAGGTAGAGGAAGGGAGGAAGGGAAAGGGAGAGAGGGAGGGGAGGGGTGAAGAGAGGGAGAAAGAGAGAGAGGAGAGAAAACAATATTTGGCAGTTAAAGAATTTGGATCATATAAAATCATTTTTGATATATAACTGACAATAATTAAGTGAATAAAATGCTTTTCAGCATATATTATTGACATGAATTGATGACTCATTTGTAAGAATTAATCTTTAACAGTCCAAGTTCATTGTCTTGTAAAAATCTACTTGGGGTTCACAAAGGTCTTAAAAAATGCTAGTAGAAATATTTATTAACATTATTATAGTACTTATTCTACCAAAAATTTTTCTTAATTTCACTGAAGTACTATAGGAACATATATAATATTTTGAATCAATTCACCTGGTATTCCATCTCTTAAAATCCATTAATATCAGAATTTTAGAATTGAGTTCAGGTGTTTTTATCCTTGACTTAAAAACTTAGTTTTCTTCTGCCTCCAAAAGGCTTGTCTGAAGTGTTACCTAGGGAGGTGATTTAACTTTCTAAACCTAGTCATAGAGTTAGCACCAATATCTCCCAAACACTCGTGTTACCTTAGAAGGTTACACGATCTCTACTATGTTTAAGATACTTGATTCCAAAAGAAAAAATTTCTCTGTAGTCATCTAGAGTTCACTTTAAGCCCTCAAAAAAAAATTCCTTCTTTCTAGATGCATTCACAATTATAAAGTAGCAGAACCCATTTTTTTTGAGCAGAAAATCAATGCTATCTACTGTATGTCACACTTACATATTTGAAAATTTGCCAAGAATTTTACTATTTATCCTTTCTCTGCAGGGTTGCACAAAAGTATTAAGAAAAAACTAGGCTAATTAGGTAGATAATATAGTAATAAAAATTCTATTAATTATTTATAGGGCTTGGGGGCAGGTGTTACTGGCATATAATACATATATAATATGCATTAATTCCAATTCTGAAAAATGTAAACACCTGCCCAAAACAAGATCTAGACTAGAACTCTAGTAGAACTTCTGCGATAATAGAAATGTTCTGTATTTGCACTGTCTAACTTAGTAGGCAGTAGCCACATGTGGCTATTGAACACTTAAAATGTAGCTAGTGTTGACTATGGAACTGAATTTTAAGTTTTGTTAGATTTTAATAGCTACATGTGATTAGTACAGAACATTTTTGCCATCCTATCATGTTCCCTCATGATCCTTTCCACTAAAATCCCAACCTACTGCCTCTGCCACCATAAGAAGACACTAAGCATAGATTAGTTTTTCCTATTCTTAAATTTTTATTAATGGATTTATATGCTATGTACTCTGTTCTAGCTTATTTTACCAAATGCAATGTTTTTGAGATTGATCCATGTTGTATCAGCAGTCCTTTCCTTTGACTTGCTCAATAGTGCTCAATAGTATTCCACTTTATGAATGTTATCACAATTTGTTTTTATTAAATACATAATCCATACACAGAGCTTCACATTTTTCTTCAAGTAGTTCTGATACAAATGTGTTTTTCCATGTCTCTGCCAATCATTCTTATCTGAGAGAAAAAACAATCCAAGTTAAAACACAACATTTTAAATTAATAATGTTGAACATTTTACAGTCAGGAACTATGTTTGCCCCATTTTAGTTTGGTTATGTACCTTTTATTATTGGTCCCACAGTGTGTTTTGCCCTATAACAGGTGGCAACTGATACTGTGGTCTAATACTGGGTCTTTTCTGTGACTTCTTAGCAAATAATTTATTTCTGAAAGATACATGCAATATATGTGAAGATGTGCCGCTTTAAAAAATGACTTAAAAAACATCCTGCAAGAACTGACTATGGGTACAAAGGTTTCTGGGTTCTTTTATAACTAATTACGGTATTAAATAATACATGCATATAAAATCGTTATTTTCGAGTCTACAGCTTTAATCGGTATCTTGGTAATTTGATTCAGTGTGGTGATGTATTCATATGTTTTCACACTGCTATAAAGAGCTACCTGAGACTGGGTAATTTACAAAGAAAAGAGGTTTCACTGACTCTACAGTTCTGCAGGCTTAACAGGAAGCATGACTGGGAGGCCACAGGGAAACTTACCATCACTGCAGAAGGTGAAGGATAGGACTTTCTTCACATGGTGGCAGTGAGAGAGGAGTAGTGCAAAATACTTTTCAATAACCACATCTCGTCAGAACTCACTCATGAAACAGCACCAGCGAGAGGGTGCTAAACCATTAGAAACTGCCCCTGTAATCCAATCACTTCCCACAGGGCCCCTCCTTCAACACTTACGGATTATGGTTTGACATGAGATTTGGGTGGGGACACAAAGCCAAACATTATCAGGCAGTAACATCGAACATTTCAAATATTAACCTCAATATAGTTAGAATCGTATCATCATCAAGTATCCTAAAACATGGGAAAAATACTCCAAATTCTAAATTTTGAAGAATTAACTTCAGGAAATTTGTGTATTCCTAACTCTGGAAAAAAATCAAACCTGTAAGTGTAGGCCAAAAAAAAAAAAAAAGAAAAAAAAGTCTTTAAGCTTAAAACTTTAAAACTGATGTTATAATATCCCAGCGCAAAGGTTGCACTTTTTTTTTTGATAGTCCCTCAGAGTACCTATTTATATTCTTGAGATAGAGTTTTGCACAAGCTTCACTACGTGGTTTTCTTGCCTGCAGATTAAGAGCAGTAAATTAAAAGGGCGTGGAGGATAACAGACCAATGCTCACTGACAACAGTGTAAAGCAACAGCTGACAAAGAAGGGACAAACTATTAACAATGGAACTTAAAAAACAAAGCTATTCAGAGAGCCACGTAGTGTGAGCACACAACCCTACACACCATTATAGGAATGATGCCTTTATCTGTAATGAAGTGAATATTCACAATGACTACCAGTTTTCATAAAGCTGGAAAGCATACCTCATTTCCCATCTGTATGTCAAACGGGAACCACATTGGTCACCAGTCATTTGTCTGACTAGAAGGTCTTACCACGACAGTGAGTTAGGAAATCTTTTGGCTTTAACACTAGGCTCACCACTGTTCACTACTGTAACACATTACTGCAACACATACATAACTCCTGAGATTATCAAAGGCAACAATATGACTTTTATAAATGTACCCAAAGTAACTGGTTTCTAAAACACGGTAACCTTGGATTCGCTGGCACCCAGCCATAACCTAAAACCACCGACTTTTAGGACTGTTTTTTCTAAATGTGAAAATTACCTATCCAACTCTGGTGGTGTTGGGATTACATGAGATAATGTATGTAAAACACTTAGCAACAGTTCTGGGACACAGAATAAGAGCTCAGTATTCTTTTAGCGCTAGTGAACCCATGCCGGCCCAAATCTCTTACTTGCAGGTGCAAAAATTAAGCCTCAAGAGGAGAGCTAACTTCCTAAGGCTCTATTTCTATGTTATTGTCTTGGATAAGCAGATTAGTGGCAAATGTTGAGAGACTTTAGGTATCCGTAGGGCCTGGGGGCATGTGCCTGCTGGACTTGTCTGCAGCGAATTGGAGGAGTCCGTTTGAAACATGAGGCATTAGAGGTTGTGCGTTATCAACGGGTGTTGGAGATGGCAGGTTGTGTTAACGACATTCAACACAGACGGAAGCTATTCGTCTATCTCAATTCAGCCGGAAACAGGCAGACCCTCTACTACAGTAGGCTGAGTAACGGGGCGTGAGGGCAAGGCAGGTAACAGGATCCCGGCCTGAACTCAAGTCCCAGTTAGGTCGACTATAAAGAGAAATGAGCACTTAAGGTCTGAAACTAACAGAAAACTAGAAACTAACGGGATGGTATCGCAGGCAGGTGTAAGTCACCCCGCCCCTCTACGCCATCCGTCGAGGGGAACTGCCAAAAGCGTATTCACAGCCTCCGGGGAGGGCAATTTCTTGCTCTTTACTGGCACTTACTCCCAGCCCTTAAGGTAGGAAGTGATGACCTCGCCTTTTCGTTCTGAAGTGAGGGCCGGACCCTCTTGGACCTCACCTCTCCGCGCCACGCTGCGGCAGGGACCGCGAGAGGCCGGCTCGCTGCCCACGCGCACCCCACGCTCGCCTTCTTTAAGATGGCGGCAGAGGCAGATCGCTAACGCCCCGCCGCCCGCGCTCCTCAAAGTCGTGCCCTCAGGAGGCGGGAGCGGCTCAAAGCGCGGAAGGCAGGAGGACAAGAGTGACGCAGGCCCTCCAGTCCAGCGCAGGCCGAGGAGCCCTGAAGCGTTTGGAAAAGCTGAAAGCTAAAAGGCGGACGCGATCAGGAAGACCGCTGGCGCCTCAGAAACGAAAAAGCGGCGGCACATCCGGGCCCCTCTGCCCGCCCCGCCCCGGAAGTAACGTATCGGGCGGGGGCTGTTCTTCAAGGTGGATTCTTCCTTCGCCATAGCTCGTCTCTCCACAAAGTGCCTGGAATCATCCTCGCCACCCCCTCCCCCGAGTTAGCCGTTACTCTCTGGTGGCTTCGGGACATCTCTGCACAAAGCTGGCTGCTGGGACTGACAGCTCTCGTTTCACAGATAGTACCCCTAGTACCAAGACCCTAAACTCTCCTGGGCTTCGCCAGCGCGTATAGTAACGTTCCTCCGAGAGGACTCTGTGCCCTCAGCCCCAGCCAAGCCTAGGCAAACCTCTTCGGAGTCCTGCGTTGGAATCCCGGTCTTGTGCTCCTTCACCCCGCCCGTTCGGGGGCCGTCAATCACAGCGCTGAGCCCTCCCCTTCCGGCGGCTCGGCCGGGCCCGCCTCCTCCCCTCTTCCCTCCCCTCTTCCCTCCCCCACCCCTCCCCGTGCGAGTGTCTCCCTCTCCCTCTCGCTCTCTCTCTCTCTCTCTCCCTCTCTCTCTCTTTTGTGAGTTATAGCAACCGTTGCCTTGTGAATCAAGCGCCATAGTCACCGTAGTCCTGGCGACTGTTACCCATCAACAACAACTACTCCTCTCCTCCTCCTCCTCCTCCTCCTCCTCTTCCTCCTCCTCCTCCTCCCCACCACCACCATCTCCATCACCCACCAACAACACCACAATAATCCACAGCCAAGGTGAATATTCTTCGGTCTCTACATGTGTGTGGGAGCGTGTGGCTGCGTGTGAAGCGTGTGTCCGTGTGTGTGTTCGTGTGTGCAAGCCGAGTGTGGCTGTGCAGGGGTCTCACTCCTGACACGGGGGCTGCCGCTGCCGCGCCGCCGCCGAGGGGCTCTGTTCCCCGGGCTTGTTTACAATGGACCCTGCGCGCCGCGGCTGGGTCGGGGGTGTGGGCGCCGCGCCGCCCGCCGGCCCCGGCCCTGCACCGGCCGCACTTCAGGGATGGAGCGGGAGCTCGGGGGGCTGCGAGCCGAGCGGGAAAGGGAGCCACAGTTTTCCGATGCGGATGCTGGATCTTTCCCTTAGGTCTGGTCTGAGGAGGAGGGTCAGGTGAAGAGATAAGAATTTGTTCTTTCTTTAATTTTCTTCTTTTCCAACGCTGCTTGTTTCCTGCTTCTTTCAAAGCCGAAATAGACAACAATGTGCGGGGGGGACCCAAGAGGTGCTGTTTTGTTGTTGTTGTTGTTCACTTGTGGGGCCTTGTTAGGGGTTTTGTTATTTTTATCCTCGTACGTTGATGAACTTTTCCCACCGCCTATTCCCTTCATTTTTGCCCCTCTTTGCCTGGTGCTAAATGGGCTGCTCTTCTTTGACCATCATCAGCTTCACGGTTTTCTTTTTTCTTTTTAAAACTGTATTTTCTTTGTGCGGCAAACAGTCTTAATATCCATTCAGCACTCTTCCCTCCCCCTCTTTCTTCTCCCCCCAACACCCCTTGCACACACATTGAAACCTGGAGCCTCTTCGCTGAGCTCTCTTTGCTGTCATGGGGAAGAGATTTTTCTTTTTTAAAGTGTCTCCTCTCTCTTTTTTGGGTTGTGTGTGTGTGTGTGTGTGCGTGTGTGCGCGCTTGTGATTTAAACCGGATGCAGGGCATCTGTGATACTTGGGTTAGTAGTTATTGACAGTGCTTTATCCTTCATGTGGAGGTGGGAGGGGTAGTTGTGAGGTTCCGTTTCACTTTGATGACCCTCCCTCCCCGCAGTAGAGTGTTAACAATTTTCATTGTGGTTGTGAGACTTTGTGATGAACAGGGAAAGGACACAAGGAAGCTTTGTGAGAACTCAGTTCACAATGTTATTTGTGACAGTTATGTTACTTTAAGAGTTTTTTTTTTTTTTTATCTTCTCTGTTCATTTTCCTTTGAGAGTTGAAATTGAAGTCAAGTTCATAAAGAATGTATGAAGCTTCTCAACTTGAAACGTGTGTATATTTCACTTTCTTTGCGGTTAAGATCTAGGCATGTGTGTACTTAACATATTCTTTTTATTTACTTTTTGATTTTCTTTGGACAGTGACTTGAACCTGCTCAGGAGAAAGAACGTTTTCTCTTCTCACTATTTCTTTTGAAATTTATTTTTCTCTGTAATTTGAATACTTATTAGTTCTTATGTAGTAGGTTCTTGGTTAGCGTTAGCCAGTTTTTCAGATCCCCTAAATTTGTTCATTTTTTTTCAGCTTAACTTTTAGTTAATAAATTATCAGTAAAGAGTTTTGATAATGAATATGTGCTAAAACAAATATAATGTACTATTATGGTTGCACATATTGATGTTTTTAATTTACGATTTTAAAATACTTAGTCTTCTTTCTAACAGCAAACATATATTGATTTAACTGACAGAGCAGCTTGTGAATAATGTGACAGTACTAATTATTCTTGAGATTGTCAATGAGCAGGGTGGGTAATTATAATGCTCTTAAGCCTAATATTTGTAAAATAAGAGTTGAGGTTTAAAAAAATCTTTTTCAATTCATTTTCTTATGATTGCTATTTTTAATGAAGGCGATATTTTGTTCTGAAAGAAGTCTTTCTCAGAGCACTCACATTTCTTTATAATTATTCCTCCCCTCCCCAAACTGGGTTCCATGCAAATCTATTATACTAACTTGTATTTTTTTTTCTGTTCAGATGAGTGTCAAATGCCTGAACACTTTTGGATGGTGAAGCTCCTGGGTCCTATAAACTCTCTCTGAAGTTAATAGGAGTTTTGCTGTCTTGGGACAGTTTCAGACCTTATGCCATTTACATAATAGATTTTCAGTTAAGTAAATTATATGCTATAATGTTATGGTTTAATATTTTATTTGCAGTGTCTGAGAACTTTTTTTGAGGCATTTCACTCGTATAGCTCAGGTTTTCTGTGATTTAGATTTTCATTCACAAGTTGATTTGAGAGCAGAACTTAAATTGAATTTCATTACTTTTCCATTTTTTTTGAAGCATATATGTGGGATAAAATTGCTGTTACAGCTGCTGTGGAATCGATTAAATAATCAGAAAGGCTAAGAAATGGTAAATTTAAAAATTAAACACAAGGTTAGATACTTAGCATTTACTTTATTCTTTCTGTAATATTTTTCCCGGAAGGGTCTAAATTACGTATCAATATCTCTTGTGTTTTCAGTTTTTATACTAAAAGAAATTTGTAAACGTGATCATGCTTTGAAACTTAAGCTATTAAATACAAGTGACTTGTAACTTGTTTTGAATACTTAAAGATCTGTGATTCAATGTATGTCATAATGCCTAACTCAGTCTTTTTGGTTTATTTTGCCTATGAATTATATTAAATGGTCTAGGCATCATACATATATACATATATGGCAAACTAATAAATTTCTAGAAGTTTTGCATCCCTAAATGTTGTAGTGATGCTTAGTTTTTTAAGTACTGTATTATTCTTCCAGTATTCAAGTACTTTTCTACTTTACTTTGGTACTTAAATAAAAGGTTACAGTGTATAAGCTTAACATGCTTTAACCTAGAACAATTTATTTTACTCGAAACAAATTTATTGTAGTAAAATTTTTTTTTTTTTTACCATTAAAAGTAGTAAAAAATAAATGAATCTTAAAATCAAGTTAAATTTTATGCATAGTTTAAATGATTACATATGTTACTTTTTGGTAACGTTTTTCATTTCTTGTGAAAGTTGATATTGTGTTGGTATTCTCCAGCTGAAGAAATTAGCAGGTAGAATATAATGATTTTGGCTTTTCAGATTTTAAAGTGTGTCTATGTGTTTGTTTAAATGGGTGGGTATAGCAGCAGATGTGTGGTAAGAGTTAAACATACACACAGACACACACACACACACACTCACACACTCTTTTCCTGATCAGTAATAGGAATGTTACTTTGTTCTTAGTATCCATAGTAAGAATGTGTTACAAGAAATTAGAAAAGGGAAGAAGTAAACTTTAACATTTTGGAGAGCATGCTGGTTATTTTATGCTGAATGGCTAAAAATCCTCTATTTGCCCTTAGTTGCTTTAAAAACAGTTTTCCTAACTGAGTAATTTGCCTTTAACTCTTTGGTATATATTCCCAGTGGCGATCACAAAGTGTGTTTTAAATTCCTCTCTATTCGCAGTTACATAGTGTTCCCATATTTTGGAAATCCAAGATTAAGTGGATTTGACTAAATCTAGCTTGTTAGGGACAGATGGCTGCTTCAAACAGGTGTCACTTTCATTTTTTACTGCATTGTGTTGGGACTTCCAGTGGTTCACAAAAGGGCTGTCTAAAGCAGGTGGCATCTTTTGCTTTTGTTGTTAGTAAAATCTGCTTTAGAGTTAATTATTTTCCTAGGAAAAGGGTATTTTTTTTAATAAGTAAAAGTTTTGAACTGCTCAAGATCTGTAATTTAATATAACTTTTATTTCTGAATATCATTGTTTTTAAATTGTAGAACTTGCAGATTCTTTCACAAAACACTTACCAATTCTTAAAAATAATGGCAAATTCCCTTTGAATCCAGAAAAAGTACATAGGAACATTTTACAAACCTCAAGGCCTATTTGAATAAAGTGAAATTTAGTTAACATGACAAGTTACCTTCTGTCATCCTACACTGAAATATTTTTTTGACAGCATTATTTATATATTGGAAATAGGTGTTGTTTTTGTTTTTCAAACTAAGACATTTTCTTGACCTACTTAAATTACTGCTATAAAGTTTATAGTGATCTTTTAAAATGATAAATATTTTTAAGCATTAATGTTCAAAAATATGTACTACAGTAAATTAAAAACTATTGCAATATTGACTTCTAAGGTTCATTTTTCCTCTATAATTCTGTCCTTTTCTGTGGGAATTTTATTTCTTATAACAGATGCACCAGAGGGTGCTGTGCTGTTTGCAGCATGAGATTATTATCACTAAGAATGTGAACTCATTAGAACTTTTATTTAAAGAAAAGAATTTTAATTATGTATGCATTGAAGCATATAATAGTCTTATTTTTATGGAGTTTAGCATACTGTCTTAATTGGCACTTTTACATCAAAACCTATCTTCATATACTAATACATATTACCACAACATGTAATGATGTAAAGATTGATAACTTTGGCATTGTCTGAATGTCGGCATTAGGCCTGTAGGCATATATGTTGATTATCTTATGTAGATATTTTAATCTTTATTTCAAAACTTAGGTTACTGAGAATCATACTATTTGGCGATATGCGGCTTTATACTTCTTAAATTTCATAAGGTTAGCACATATCAATACTTGTACATTGTTGTAACACTTTTACATGGCACAATTAGTGATATGCTTTTTCTTGTATAATCTTTAAAAAAAACTGGGCTGGAAAAATAAATGGTGGTAGTGGTTATCCGGCTAATTGATAATAAATATATTAAAAATTATCTAGATAATTCTGACTGTTTGTAGTGGTTCATGCCTGTAATCCTAGCACTTTGGGGCTGAGGCAGAAGTATCACTTGAGGCTATGAGTTCGAGACCTGCCTGGGCAACATAGCAAGACTTCAGTTCTACAAAAAACATAAAAATAAAATTAGCCAGGCTTGGTAGTGCGTGCCTGTTGTCCAAGCTACTCAGGAAGCTGAGGTGAGAGGATTTTTGAGCATAGTAGTTTAAGATTACACTCAACTATGATCATACCACTGCACTGCAGCCTGGGTGACATAGGAAGACCCTGTCCCAAAAAACCAAAAACAGAAACTACTGTAATCCCTACTTCATGCTATTGGAATAGGCTGGCTTGATTGTTTAATGTGGCTTATTATCTGAAAACTTGTAGATTCTCTGCTTTACTGTGTGCCATATACTTTTAAACTGGGAACAATCTTATATTGCTTTTTGTATTTTATTATTTGTTCAGTGAGAGACTGTAGGGAAACTATTGAATCCAATCTTGGGCTGCTTCTAGCATCATCAACTCTGTTTTCACAGCAATATATATTCTAAAAGACATACTGAAACAGTGATATCTTCCTCAAGTAAGCTTAGAAAGATACAGTTACAGCATATAAACTTTTTAATGTTGATAATGGATTTATCTGTACTATTCCACATGTAACGATAATTAGTTAATTGTGATATTTTTGTAAAGTAACCTTACGAGGCACAGTAGTAGTTTATATGTGTTGGAATGCCTCAAATGATCCAAAACATCAATATAGTAACACTTCGTTTAAATACTGGTCTTGCTGAAATAGATAGGTTAGGCATTTTTCTTTAAAAATATAGTCCTACAGTTTACCAGTTAGTTTTTGCCACTAAGATTTTTCTTTTTTTTGAAATGGGGTCTTGCTCTGTCATTCAGGCTGGAATGCTGTGGTGTAGTCATAGCTCACTGCAGCCTCGATCTCCTGGGCTCAAGCGATCCTCCTGCCTCAGCCTCCTGAATAGCTAGGACTACAGGCTATTGCCATCATTTTAAAATTTAAAATATGTCCATGTTTTTTTTGTAGAGATAGGGTCTTGCTATGTTCCCCAGGCTAGATTTTTGAAAGCATGTTATGTAACAAGTTGTATTGCTTAAAAGTCTTTATATTTGTAGTTTTTATTTCATATCATATGTAAAATGTTCTTAAATCAGTTAAGAACTGAAACATATTTAGACTATCAGTAAATAGGTATGTGTTTTGTTCTTTAAATAGTTGGTTAGCGTAAGTATACTGGTGAAGAACACAGGCTTTGGAGTCACATTTCAGATAATCTCATTAGCTTTGTGACTTTGGACAAGTTATTACCTACACTTAACCTCAGTTTTCTCATTTGAAAAATAGGATCACTTGTGCCTGCCTTATGGGGTTTTGTGAGGCTTAAAGGAGTTAATTTATATAATGTACTTTGCTCAGTATTTGACACAATGTGTGTTTGATATATTTTGGCTTTATTATTAGGGAAGGCTGAGAAGATACCTATTCTAATCTTTTTGCTACCTAAGAATACTTTTAATGTACTCCTCTGACCATCCCTTTTTTAATGGGTCCAAAAAGTTCGGAAAGACTTTGCCTACCAATCTATACTGATTAAATAATAATTATTCCTTTTCCTCCACTTTAAAAAATGAGGTGCAGACAAGCTGTTAGTCACAGGCTTGGATTATCATTTGATAACCAGTCTTATCACACTGAATTAATAGAATGCAAGCCGAATGCAACAAACTATGTTTTAGTTTGTTTGCAGTCTTATAATGGGCTCCTTTTACTAGGTTTGCATAACTTCTGGTCAAAGGATTTTAGATTAACAGCTAATGATGTAATATTTCATTATCTGTTATACACCCATTGTCCAATTTATTGTCCCACTTACGTTTTTCTTTTTCACATTAGACACTAATTATTTGAAAACAGTCTGAGCCCTATTTATAAACTTTATACTGAATACATTCAGTAATGTTTAGTAATGATGATAATCAAGTCAGTTGTATAAAGATGAGTTTATCATGGAATTATTCTACATTTTTATAATGCATTGCTTAGAATTGTTATTTTACTAAGGGTAGAAATATGTGTTAGGTCACTGCTTGTGTACCTATAGCAATAAGTAATTTTGGGATAATTTATCAATCTTAATTTTGAGTTGTAAAGTAACCTTGGAACATTATTTATTGTAATATATAATATGAAATCATAGAGGAAATGTCAGGTTTGGCTCTTTTTCATTGAATATTAAAGATGTTTAACATTTTCAAGTTGGCTGCTTAAAGTTGCTATTCGGTAATTTTCTATATTTCTATTTTTCCTGGGCATTTTGATTAGAATAAAATATTTTTCTCATTTTAGAGTGATCTATAAATAGTCCTAAACTTTCTCAAATTGGAAATTTGATTTATGCATTTCAGTTGAAAATTTACCTGATAGTATTTGTCTTTTCTTTTTTGCCAAAGCATCGTATATTGTACAGGTGTTTGTCCATGTCATTCATTTCACCATTCTCCCCAATCCTATTAAGTGTTTAATTGTATTACCCCCTTTGCATTATTTTTGTAGATAATTAACCCCAGCATATCAATTAGACTGACTCTTAGCCATCTCCTCTGCTTCCTTTTGCCAGTGAATTTGACACACATTTAAAAGGAATATTTGGGAAAAAGTTAGGAAATGTGATTTGGATCGTAAGGCTATGTAGTCATACATTACTTAATGATGTGGATATGTTCTGAAAATTACATAATTAGGTGATTTCATTATTGTGTGAACATCATAGGCTATACTTAACACAAACCTAGATGGTATAGCCTGCTATACCTCTAGGCTATAAGGTATAGCCTATTGTTCTTATGTATAAACCTGTATGGCATATTAGTGGACTGAATAGGCAGTTGTAACTCAGTGATAAGTATTTGTGCATCTGAACATATCTAAACACAGAAAAGGTAATACATTGAGCTATGATGTTTCCTAAGTTTTGATGCCACTGGGCTATAGGAATTTTTGAGCTCCATTATGTTATGAGATGTGGTTTGTTTTAACAGAAACCTTATGTGGTACATGACTGTATGGTTATTCTTACCATTTCCAATAGCCTATTATATTACCATTTCTACCCATCTGACTGTCCTCTTGGACAAATATATAACCTTGTTCCGCTAACTATGTAATCTGAGTGTGGTTTTGATTCAGAAGGCTCCCTTCTTAGTCCTGGCTATGTACTGGCCTCTGGCTAAGTACATTAGGGTTAAATCTCTAGTCTAGTCCATAAATACTGTGTTTGCACAATCATAGATGCCTGCCATTGTTGACTTTTAATCCTGGATTCTTCTTTCTTACTTTCATTAGAAGCAGTAATACTCAGTTAGTACTATTTGCCCTTGCTTTACAGTGCTTGGTCAAGATTTCCTAAGGTTCTTGGTGATTCCTGTTTAGGCAAAAATGAGGTATTGGGTCATAGGAGTTGAGCTCAAGAAAACTAATAGAGTGAGACAGTTGTCCTCAAAATAATAGTGTATTAGTTGGTAAGACGAGACAGATATAATGAAAGATGATAAAAGGAGAAAGGAGAGAGAGTGATCAGGCCAAGATATACAGGACTTCAAAAATGCCAGCCAAAGGAGGTTAAAGAGAAAGTAAAGGTTCTCACTCTGTTTCTAACTGTAAAACCTTATGCTAGTCGCTTATACCCTACAGATATCAGCCTCTTCATCTATAAAATGGAACAATAGGGTTATGGGATCTCTACAGCCCTTTCCAGTCTATGATTCTGTAGCAAGATTGACACTGGGAAAAGGGAAACATGCCAATAACATGGAGCCAGGAATTGGCATTTCCTTTACTCGTGTTCTCAAAGCATAGCAAGTTGTTTGCCTATTGTTTCTTCTAAGAACAAGAAAGAAAACCTAGAGCCTGGTGCTAGCATAATGGCCATACCTATAGCAAAGTCTCAGAAGGTTCCACCATTTCAGTGGCTTCTGTAGAGAGTGGTGGCCAAGTGCCCTCATTTTCTCACCCACATAGGAATTAGCTGAGTCTCACAGCTTGAGCTCCTGCCGGAGCCAGCTTCTCTATGTATGTGTGCCAGACAAGTGTCTGACATTTGGGGCTCCTCCTGTCTGTTGCTCACCAATGAGATATTTAAAACAGGACATAATTTCCCAAGTATGTGGATAGGCAATTTAACAGAGAGCGAGCGAGAGTGCGAGAGGGAGCGAGCACATATATGCTCTCTCATCCGAGTAAAAATTAATTTAGGTTTCTGTTGATCTCATTTTTAAGACATTTCTTCCCCAATTACTAAAGCTGTCCAACTGATTTTTGAAAAGAGCTAAAAATCCTGTCAAGGTCTAGGCAAGCTCTCCGAGCCTTTGGACTACTTTGGGGTCCCTGGTCTGGAAAGCATTGCCATCCTCCACATTAGTCTCATATTTTTCCATCGGTAATAATTACTGCTTTTCTTTTTCTTAATATTGTTTATATTTGGATAAGCATTCTTTTAATTCAGCTTTGGTAGTAGAAAAGTGGTCTTTTGGTTAAGAAGTATACATTTTCTTAAATTAAAAAAATTTTTACCTTAATACTAATGTGGTGAGTAGACTTACCAAGATTATAGATTATAGCAGACTAAGAGAGGGAGCATTTTTGCTTTTATTTAAGATAAGTCATATATTCTGCTGTATCTCAACTCTTTTACCTGCCTCAATAGGGGAGTATATTAAAGCTTAGATTGTAATTGTTGTTGCTTTAAAAAGTTTATTTTTGAATACTTTTTTTTTACTGATTAATATAGACATATTCAAGCTTCTGAATTACACTTAGATTTGCATGTGTAATAGCATTTGTGTATTTCACTGTAACTTTAATCTTTAAAGCATATCTCATCCCCTTCCTTCTTAGTCAGTATAGTTTACTTTAATGTTCAGAACCATTTTAGAGACTCTGCTTGTTAAATTTCTTCCATGTTTTAGTTGTGGAGGAATGGGGGAGGTTGCTGTAGAAGGGCAGGAAAAGCAGATACATTTAGAAATTGTATCCTGTTTCTATTGTTAAATACCAGTGCATTACATTTTCTCCCCTGTTAATTTTCCTGGAGTTAAGTTCTGTTGGGTGTGGGGACTTGAGGTGGGACTTACGGGGCGTGGGGAGGTGGAAGATAGAAGACTCAGGCAATCCAGTATTTCTTCCAGATTTCTTTCCTTATTTACTTTAATATTGTGCAGAGTACGTCTATTTTTGTGAAGATAGGCATTCTGTTTATTTTTGTTAGTGATTCTGTTTTTTCTAGAGAGTCAGTATACGTCTATCCATTAGCACATTAGTAGATGTAAAATAATACCTTTTTTTAAGGAAACTTTATTGTGATTTAGTCATGCACAGATTTAGAAAGGTAAGAATTAAAAAAAAAGACTGATGAGAAAATCTAGTTCATGAGCAAGGTAACAGCAGTGATGCCTTAAACCTACCTCTTTATGTTTTGCTTTGGATAAATGGTTTTGTAGATACGTCATTTTGCAATAGAATTTGGATTTCCCCTGTTACTATTTATGCTGATATTTTAAAGTACGAAAGAGTAAAATCTATCATATCAGGCATTCACTGATTGGCATCTGATTATATCTAATGACAGTCTGAGAGATGAATTTTGATGACATGTCAGTTAAAGGGTCATTAATAAAAAACATGGAAAGCTACTAGTAATCTGAAAATCGCTGTTACAACTTTAAATGTACTGTAGGTATTTTGTTGTGCCGTGGTGAAAACCCAACATGAGAAATTACTACAGAACATGGAAACCCATACATTTAGATTCTTTGTTTTATAAAATGATTATATTTCATGTGTCTTAAGAGCATTTTAAAATACTTTTAGCTTACACTTTTAATCCCAGCACATTTGGGAGACTGAGGTGAGAGAATCTCTTGAGCCCAGAAGTTCAAGACTAGTGTGGGTAACATAGTGAGACCATGCTTTTACAAAAAATTAAAAAATTAGCTGGGTGCTGTGGTGCCTGCCTGTAGTACCACTCTCTCAGGAGTGAGGTGGGTAGATTACTTTAGTCCTCCAGGTGGAGGCTGTAGTGAACCCAGAGCCTGGGCAACAGAGGGAAAACCGGTCTCAAAAAAACAAAACAAAACAAAAAACAACTTTGTTAAAAATAACTCCTTTTCAGTTAGAGTGTAGTAGATATATTAAGAAAAGTGGAATTTAGCTTAGATAATGTGTTTTGTGTGTATGTGTGTATGTAGACATTTAGAAAGTCATTTTAATTTACGTTTTGCTTGGTGTTGTAGAGCTGTCAGTCATTTTTGTGCACTGATTTTTGCATTAGCCATCTCTTGGAGGATTATTAGGAACATTTAGTATTTCTACCTCAGTGCTATTTTCTTGAGGCAAAGAAAATTAGGGGAACTGTTTGAAATTCATTGAATGACTTTCGTGTGATTTTTGTGAGCAATTTTTAGTAGTGTCTCACATTATATGATTTTTAGAGGATACTCTTAGTTAATAAAGGCCATGAATGCTGAAATTGAATTAAATTGTAGTTAAAGACAAAACTTGTAATTAATTCCAGTTATTGGAGGTTAAGATATTGTGCTACTGGATCAACATTTGATCTGCTTCTTCTTTTTAGAAGTCTGCCGAGTTTTGAAATGTAAAACTGTTTAAATAATACTGAATGAGTAGAGCTGTATAATAGTTGTGGGTTTATATTTCAGCAAAGATTTGAGTGCCATATGTCTTGGAAGTAAGGTAGATTCTTCTATCTTGGGACTTGGAAAGAGATTTATTTTATTATTTTGATTGGGTTAGGTTTGCTTGAACATTTTTTGGGTTGATAGGAATGCAGATGACCATGGGCTGGAGAAATAGATCAGAGTAATTTGTGAGAGGAGTTAATTGTAGTGATCCTGATACAATACTCACTTCCAGTCCTACTGCCTGTGATAAACTTTGAAGTAAAGACTTCTTTCTTGAATGATATAAGCCTCTCTATTAAAATGTGTGTTTGTTAATATTCATTGCTGCCTGGGTAATTTCCCAAGTGTACATTATGTGGGAACTTTGGAAGTTCTACTTTGCCTTTTGGATTATAAACCTTAAAAAGAATGCCAATAGATGGCACCCCATTCCCAGAACAACACCATAATCTGAAGGAATGGGGTAAAAAATGAAGGTAAATCAGAGCAGGATCATATAATTTGAAAAAGTAGAGTTTGAACAGTGACTAGTACAATGTAGAGAAAAAAAAGTATCATTTCAGGGACTAAATATGAATCCTAGTTTACCATATCCTGCATATCCAATAATAATATCATTGCTACGACTGATCACATTATTTCTAATATTTGATTCAAAAACATTCTAGCAGAGACCTAAGATAATTGGATAAATTAGTCTCTAAGCTTTTTTTTTTTAATATATTGTCCTTTAGCTATAATTTTGATTGAGGAATTAAAGGATTTATATCAATGTATATTTAGTGCAGTACTATTTTGGTTAATTTAGGAATCCTGAAATGACTTAGATTTCCATTTAGTTTTAAGGAGTATAAATAAATGAGTGAAATGAGTTATTAGAGACAAAATTGCATATTCTGAGCTATGTGGACATATTTTTTAAGGTTTCAAATTGTAGAGGGTTACAGAAAGGACATATTCTTGGGAATCAAGAAAGATAAAAAAGCGTAGGAAGAGATACTGAAAAGTGGAATTGAATGAAATTAGTAGAGAATTTGGAAATAAAGATAAAAATAAGGTAAGATGGCAAAATCTCAGCATGAATGGTGAAACAATTTGTTGAATGAACATATTTTTAAAAATCTTTACTGTGATTTTTACCTAATGGGAGGAGCTGAGGAAAAATATTGTACTTAGCCTCTTTTTGAGCTCCACGTTTTTTTGTTTGTTGGAAATTTTTATAACAAGGTGGTGGAATAGTATTGTATGAGGTTTGACTATTTGTAGATGTTGTTTATAGAAAAGATTAAATCGAGATGTTGCATCGGAGTTTTCTTGTAATCATTTTATTACAAAGTAATATAATAATATGTAAAATATACAAAATTAATATGTCTATTTGGAATATCTGATTAGTTTATCTGATATCTAAAGCAGCCTGCATTTGTAAAGTCAGTATTTAGTAGAAAACTGTGTACCATAAATGTATATATTCCTAAAATGTTTAATATTTTGCAACATTTAAAACTTAAGTTGCAGTAGTATAATAAACCACATATGCCCATTACACAGATTTAAGAAATTAGTATCTTCTGTTGTTCTAAAGCTGTATAATATGAGATATTTGTTTATAGAAATAAACTTGAGTCATTCTTTATCTTGTGTTGCTTTGAAAATATTTAAATCTTATGCTTAGAACAGGTTCAATGTATACTTGGAAAAATGTTTATGTTTTAGACAAATATTTAAAAAATGATTGATCTTCATATTTTTTTCTCTGAGTACACCATTTCTCTTATTTTTATGGGTACATGGTGAGGGAATATATTGATGGGGTACACGAGATATTTTGATACATGCGTACAAATCAGAGTCACGTCAGTGTAAATGGGGTATCTATCACCTTAAGCATTTACCATTTCCTTGTGTTACACACATTCTAGTTATACTTTGTTATTTTAAAGTGTACAATAAATTATTGTTGACTCTAGTCACCCTATAAGCATAGCATTTCTAAATCAGGAAGTTTGTTCTTGGTAGCCGGTCATATCTTTTGTTTAGTAACTGAATTCAAGGTTCCTTTGCTTGAATCCTGACCCATCATTAAGGGAGCAAGTGCAGGGACAGTAGCCCGTATTTGAAAAAACCTGTGTTGAAGACTAAAGGTGAAATGGGGTTATCTTTTGTCTGCTATTCTTTTAACTTTGTTTGTGAGTAGATTTGTGTAAACAGTTGAGTCATTTTGTAAGTTTATGAGGGAAGAGAACCAACTATCTTCTGCTTCTTCTGGAATTTCAAAGTTAGCTACTCATTTTTTTTTTTTTTTTTTTGTAATAGAAGATAGAGGAAGAGACGTCCAAGAGCTAATGTACTGCTAATTTATGACGGCACATAAAGCAGTTTAATATTTTGTGATTTAGTATCTTCAGGGAATGAGGAGGTTCCTTCTCTTAGGTTTTTTATTTGACTGAGGCCAGACTGGTATGAAAGAAGTTTATTTTACAATGCTAAAATCTATAACCAAAAAAATTATTATTAATGTAATAATATTATTATTACATGAAACTTGTATAATGAGCAGACTAATATGTATAACACGTAGTGATTAATGGTATTTTAATAAACAACACAAAATGTATACCTAAATCTTTTTAAAAGCTGATGTTTCCTTGTTTGAACCTAATTAAATGATTAAGATGTGAAGAGATAAATACAGTATATTAAATAAGCTTGCATTTTTTGTTTATATAATAGTTTTAAATGCTAAACTTCCTTATGATTCATAGGGTTCAGTGGAATTGTGTATGACTTAATATATTTTGTGGCAGTCTTTAAGAATATTTCTATACGGAGTAACTAGAGAAACTGAATAGTAAAGTGATACAAAATAACCAAACTGATGCACTAATTAAATCTTATTTCAGAGCTAAAGTACTGTTTCTTTTTTCAAAGTGTTATATATAATTCCAGCTGCCATTAGGAAAAGTCTTCATTAAGTCATTCTGCCTATTAGATTTTTATACTTTTCAAAAGTAGATAGAAGATACAATATATGAAGAAAACACAAGTATAAAGTTTATTGAGCCAGACAATATGTGAATGAAACAAATGTAACCCTGCAAAACAAAAGATTATGGTTTATACATGTTAATTTCAGTAATATTTATAGATTTCCTTATGAATTTAATGCAATATCAATTTCAACATTTATAGTAACTTTTTTGTAGTTTTAGATACCTTGTACATAAAACCAAAGTATACTTTTATTTGGCTTTTATTATTTTGCATTCTGTTTGGTATCAATAAAAGCACAGGTAGATTTGTTCTACTGTTTTAAAGTTGTTTAGTTTTAAATTTGACCACTACTGCATTTGTGTTATAGAATATAATTTAAAAATCAGCCATTTCCAGTGTGAGAATAATAATACTGATTCACTTATTCTATGTTTGAGTAACTCCTCAATAGCTTAATGCTCTGATTTGGAAGAACATTGTCTCTTCACATTTTAAGGAGAGGATTTTTGTTTGTTTGTTTGTTTTGCAAGAAATGATCTGTATTTTGTAATCTCACCCTGTTTGCATAGCAGCTAAGCTTTTGGGTCTGGAACCTCAAATCCCCTATGATGAGTAAGTATCTTTCTTTCTCAGTGGCCAACTTCAGCCTTTCTTCCTATTTTTACTTATTTTACTGCCATATTCCTCTGTCCTTTTACTATGTTTGGCCTAGTACAGCAAACCAAAAGAGACAGCCGTGGGACTACAGCAGATTAGAGAGGTGAAAAGGTCTCTCACTAGAGTTACACATATTTCCAGATGGCCCAAATATATAGGATTTCAGTAGAGACATAACTAGAGTGTTGTATTTTAGAGTCAGATTTCTTTAGTTGGAATGAACTTGGGAGCTTATCAAGTTGAACCCCTTCTTCCTTCTCCCCACTTATTTTATGGATAAGAAACTGAGGGTAAGTGACTGGTACAGTGACGTAAAGTATTAGAATTAGGGCTGTCGAACTCACTGCAGCCTCCTCCATGTTAGAATGGCTAAGAAATGTTCTAATGGCTAATACAGAACTTTTTTTTTTAAGACAAACAACTCAAGTGTGCTGCCTTTAGTGTTTAAAGTACCTGTTCCATCTATAATTTTGAGTTCCATATTTTTTCTAGAAAAAGCAAGTTTTATAAATCTGCACTTAAAGTTTGAATAAATGTCTTAATGTTTTAATTGTTTCCAACTATAATTTTTGGATATGGATTATTTTAGAGTAACATAGAAATAAAACTAAAAATGTTTTCCAAACCATAAATAGGCTTTATGTTAAGCAGAAATGCCATATTTGCTAGATTTAAAAAAAAAAAGAAAAATATTATATATTTAATTCCTATTATTTGTATTTTCTCTTGTTGGGAATTAATGGTGTATGCCATAATTAGTGTACTAGCGTAAATCATTTTCAGGCCTGGTATGCACGTCTTTACTTTTTTGATGAGGGTAAAGATGCTTTTAATTATTTTAAGAATTTTTGTTAAAATTCATTTAATATGAACTTAAAAAATGGAAATGTTTGTTCTTGTAGGTCACTCTGTTGTGGAACAAAAGTAGAATACTGGCAGCTGATATAGGTGGTACAAGCTGAGACTTGCCCAGCTGGGCTTTAAAAGTGTGGCAGCACTCTTTAAGTAGCAGTGAACAAACAGAATGAATATATGAACGGACTGCCCTTTATTCCATAGCAACCAGATGCAATACCAGCAACTATGCTATTATCTGACTTTTTATTTTCTTAATCTGAGTTTTTGGAAGGTTATATTGTTTACTTTTTAATAGTATGAGACTGTGGTAGGAATTGTAATTACCAAGATTTATTTTGTCTAATTGTGTCCCCCTCTCTCTCTCCCTTTTTCCCCCTTTCTCTCTCTTCCACCCTTCTCTCTCTCTCTTTCTCTCTCTCTCTTTCTCCCCCTCTCTCCTCTCTCTCTCTCTCTGTTTGTGTGTGTCTGTGTTTTACAATTAGAAGTAAATCAAAGAGTTCAGGCTTGAATTTAGTTTCGGTATTGTGCTAACGATGAACGGTTTGAGCACTAACCCTGTTAATTATTTGAAACGATCCATTTAAGAGAGACCAGGAATATGGCAACTGATCTTCCCACTGTAACCTGATGCTCTCTGCAGCCTCATTTGTGACAACAAATCTGAAAGGATACATTTATATAAAACAGGAGTATGTTTCCTTTGGGGGGAAACCGCTTTTCATTTGCTCTTAACAAGGTGTAAATCCCCACAGATAAACCTTCTTGTAAAACTGTTCCCATTGGATTTAGCCTCACCTTCAATAAAAAGGGAGATATAATAAACAAAAGTATGATGAAATATTAGTTAGCTCTTGCATAAATTTGCCTAGAAGTTCCTGATTTTTATTCTTTACAATTTTTTAAAATTTAATGCCGCTGTTTCAGATGAATTCAGAGGCAGACTGTAATGCATTAAATTCATTTTGCTTTCTGTTAATGAAATTTTTCAGGAGGGAGAGATCTAAATAAATACTCTTACATTGAACTGTATTTCTGATATATTGACATGTACTGACTCATAAATTAGAATGGAAAATACAAATATTGAAAGTGTAATTCAGATGAATAGAGATTGCTGAATACTTGCAAGTCATAAATCAAGATTTAAATATAGAGATTGAGTTACCAGAGTAACTAAATATTGGACTGCTATATTTGTTGGATGTACAGAGAAGGAAACTCAAATATGGAATGTGATTTTAATGTCTTATGAATTTGTAATCTGGATAAATTTCTACTTAAACTTTGAAAACGTGGATTAATAGAATCCCCTAAAAAGACTTTTGTTTCTGTTTTTTTTTTTGTTGTTGTTGTTGTTGTTGTTTTGTTGTTGAGACGGAGTCTCGCTCAGTGGCGTGATTTTGGCTCACTGCAACTTCCACCTCCTGGGTTTAAGTGATTTTCCTGCCTCAGCCTCCTGAGTAGCTTGGATTACAGGCGCCTGCCACCACGCCTAGCTAATTTTTGTATTTTTAGTAGAGATGGAGTTTCACCATGTTGGCCAGGCGGGTCCTGAACTCCTGACCTCAAGTGATCTGCCCGCCTCTGCCTCCCAAAGTGCTGGGATTATAGGATTGAGCCACCGTGCCTGACCTTTTTTTTTAATTTTTAAAAATTGCTCAGATTTTTATATCTTTCTGTGCCAGAATCTTACCAGGATTCCTCATTGCCTCATCATCAGAGTCATCTAAGAGATATTTATTAGTTACCTCAGTGTCCCACAGAACCAGTCACAGTCTTTGCTGTTATAGTCTCATGTCCATTTTCAAACTTATATTTCACCACTCTTCTCTGTACTTGCCCTTTTCTGACAAGTCTGTATTTTGTACCTGTGGGATCTGCATTTGTGAATTCAACCAGCTGAGGAAGGGAAACATTTGAAAAAAGAAAACAATAAACAATAATACAACAATAAAAAATGTAAATAATTACAGTATAACAACTATATAGCACTTACATTGGATTAGGAATTATTATTAATCTAGAGATGATTTAAAGTATATACCAGAAGATGTATACAGACTATACACAAATACTATACCATTTTATATAAGAGACTTGGGCACCCTTTTTTAAGATGGGGGTCCTGGAACCAGTTCCCCATGGTTATGGAGCACCAACTGTATTGTGTATTGGTTAAGAGCATGAACTGCAAAATGAACAGCCCTGGGTGTGAATTCTAGCTCTGCTGCTGATGAGCAGTTTAACATTTGGCAGATTACTTACATTTTGTGAAATAGGATTAATAAATCAACGTGAAAAGATTATAGTATATGACATGTTCAGAATAGCACTGTGCCTGACACATTAGTATTTAATAAATGGCAGTTGCTATTACTATCCTGTATGGTCTCCTGAATTCTACCTTGCCATTTCTTTTCTCTAGAACTTGGTTCTCATTCTTTATTCTACTTAGAATGTGTTTTCTACCCTACTTCGATTAATCTCTTCTAAAATTAGAGTGGTCCCTAACTTGATGGGTTTATTTCTAGTAATTTCTTATTATCCTTGCTAATTGGAAATTGTGATTTAGATTTTTGTTTGTTCAATTGTAAATGCTTATTCCTTCTAAATTATTTGTAAGCTTCCTGAAGGCGGAAGGTTTTTGAACTCAGCATGAGACCCAGTGTCTTTTCTAGCAGAAACAACCAGTGAATAGTTGCTTAAGCTTGAGTTTGCTTATTTCAGATCTCTAATCAAATTTTAGGAAACACATTTAACTGTGTACAAATGTTGTCTACTTCTGATTTTATAATGGCCTTTTAAGCAATGCCGTTTTATTATTTCCATTGGATTTATTTACTTCATTTTTTTCCCCAAAATGAATTTAATGGCATGAATTCATGAATTTTGAATATTTCTTCAAATAGAGGATCATGTAGCTGGCAGGGGATTGGGCTTACCTTAATCCAGGTAAGGCAAGCCCAATTTTTCTTCTTTTCAAATGACATTTTGTCAGCTCATTCTGTATTTATATATGTAAGTTTCTCAATACACGAAATTCCAGATTTGTTTGAATTTTTTTTTACTATCCAACAAGACTAATGTCTTACTTTCAGAAGTTGAGGAATGCGTTTTAGGATTCCATACCTTATTTCTGTTTTCTAGTTGTGACAGGCAGGAGTTCCTTAATATAGGAGAGACGTGGGGCATTATGGGAACCTTGCTTTGGGGCACTATGAATATCCCAAACCTCTTGGGTTTTTCTTTCTGCTGCTTAACTTTACTGTACCTGCTGGAATATCAAAAGTAAAGGATCAGGACTTGAGTTCCAGGGTTACACCAAGGCAACCAGTAGTATCAGAATGGAATTAACAATAGTAATCAGACCCATGGTTGCATTTGTGATATTTCAATTAGGGTTGCACTCTGCAAAGGTATGATTATCTGCCTTGATATCTACTAAAGAGACTTTACTCTGAAAAACCTTTAAAAAAAAAAACAGAATTGTCATTCATAAGTCTATCCAGCCCTCATCTTAATCACTATATTTTAATTCTATATCATCTCCTGAGATGATTAGTTGCTGAATTTACTGCCATTTGTGAAGTCATCCTAACCTCTTTGCAGACTTAAGGAGTGCTCTTTAATTTCTATAAGTTTTAATATACATGCTCATTTCACTTTGTAACAATTATTTCATTTCTTGAGCAAGTATTGACATAGAAAGTATGGTCCAAGAAGTGAACTGCTGTGAAGGATACAAGAATTAATAAAACTGATCATTCTTCATGGGCTTCTGCCCTTGAAGGAACTCACATTCAAACAATTGGGGATAAGGGAGAGAGAAAATAAATGAGTGTGTATTATAATAGATAGTTGTTAATGCTACAGGGAAAAAAAACAAATGTGAGAAGCAGGGGTAGAGAATGTAAATGATATGTAAATGATGGGGGTGAAGAAGGTTGTAATTTTAAATAGGATGATTAAGAACACTTTGCAGATAAGATAACATTTGAACAAAGACCTGAAGAAAGGAAGTTTTGGATATGTCTTCAAATGTGGCTTTGTATATTTATAATATTGATACTTTGATAGCTACTAGCCTTTCTTTTATCCTAAAGAGTCCTAATTTTTACATCTGTCCTCACAGCAGCATTTTCTGCCTTTCTCTTTGCCCCCTTTTATCATTTTTATGTGCTTTTTTCCTGAGGATGGATATATATATGGGAAGGGAGAGAGAGAGAGAGAGAGAGAGAGAGAGAGAGATGCTGACTAAAACTAAGGAATCGAACAGATTGAGACACTTTCAAAATTAAATTCTTGAAGTCCACCCTACCTGCTTCCAAGTTGGAGGCTCTTCCGAAATACTTAACAAATTGAACAGCATGTACACAAGAAGTGTTAAGAGTAAAAAATCACAATAATAGGCAAATAGAAATTAGAGTTAGCCAGACTGCTAATTTGGTAGGTTATACCTTTAGTTTACTTACGGCTAATTTAAATTGGACAGAATCTTTGCATATGATGGCTTCTGTGATAAAAATGCTCTTCAGTGTTTTATATGAAGCAGAATGTCATTGTTTATATCGCATAGCTATCATTTAGTCATCTTTAATAATTTATGAATTGTATTTGTTTGTAAAACTTTGTATATGTAAAAAGACATAAATGAGAGGTTGTTTAAATAAAAGTTACTAATGGAGGCAAATTGTCTTGAATTTTATCATTTTGATAAATAGATTGTCATACTGATTTTTTAGAATGAGATTTTTCTGTGTACTAGTGTCAGAATCACATTTTCCATTTCAATTCGGTGTCATATATTCAGCATTATGTGCCTGTCATCCATTGTGAAATGTACAGTTTCACATTGTTGAAGGCTGTTGTACTCAATTGGACTACTTAAAAAATGGTGCAAAATAAACTATAATGAATATAACATAAATGTTTATATGTTTTCAAGTTATTTAAGTTAAGGAAGTAGACATTTCTATGGAACCTTAAGAAAAACAACTACCTTTCTCTGTTTGGACTTATGCAGTTATATATACAATATTTATTTTTAATCCAGATTTCTATCCTGAAAGGCTGATTCAATGATTATACTTGCAAATATGCCCAGGTATTTATGTCTGAAGTGAGTCAGCTGTGCACACATTTTATCAAGCTGTGGGCCAGAGTCTGTTGAAGATGAGTACCTGGTTATTTCTGACATTAAAAAAGTAAATAAAAAGTTAAGCAAAATTTAGTATCTCCACTTGTTTATGAGACCATTGTGTTTAATGAAAAAATAGGAGGTATAAGAGACTTTGGTGACCAATGAGTTTTCTCTCATGTTTTTCCTCCTAACACTTTTGATGAAGGAAACATTTGAGCATATTACAGCATAGAGCAGTATGATGAAATCATGAAGTAAATTTCCATGTATCCATCACTCTGCTTTAAAGTTAACAATTTATGTTTAATCTGATTACAGCTATAATCTTTATTCCACATTATCTTATTATTCTCGTCGCTTTTTACCTGTAGAAAGAGAACCAACATAGATGACTCAGGGCTAACATTCACATGGCCAGTCCATTGCTGTACTTGGTATGTTGTGTTATCTCCCCTGTGGATGGAGGGGTGAGGAAAAAAAAATTCTTGAAAATAATAAACGTTCGTTTCTAAACAAGTGTTTAAGGTTTTGAATTGTGAAGTGTCATATTTTTTATGTTAGATTTAGAGTTGGAATTAAGTACTGTATAATTATTCAAATTGAGTATAGACTGCACAAAGACTTTCCAACTGTTCTGTGAGGTAGTATCATTTATCTCTTTGTTAAGATGGCTTCTTTTACGTTTTTGAAAGACTTTCTATGTATTTTTCTTTCACTAAAAAATTGTGAAATATATGTGAGTTTTTGGTATTCATAATATGGTATGGCTGAAATTTTCCTTTGGATTTATATAATGTACTTCAAGGTACCTTTTCATTATCATCAATTATGAATTTCAAAAATAACTGATTTTAATATCTCAAGTTTCCAGATGAAGATGAATAATGTTAGTAAAAAGTCAAAGTGATTTTTAGTATAAGAAGTAAGAAAATGTGTTTAACTGAGGTTACTCTTCTAGTCAGTTCTAATCAGTATCACATTCCTGTATTAAATTTTAATATTAAAAATCTCTTTGGGCAGGGAATGGTGGCTCACACCTGTAATCCCAGCACTTTGGGAGGCTGAGGTAGGTGGATCACTGAAGCCCTGTC
>NW_016107542.1:1906585-1943975 GCF_001604975.1 Cebus imitator | reverse complement strand
AAAAAAAAAAAAAAAAAGGAAAGAAAGAAGCAAAGAAAAAATATTTTTGTATATCAACATCCTTTTTGACCTTGGCTAAACAAATTGTTGAAATAATTTAAAGAAACAAAATAAGGGAATCTGTCAGGAGAAAGGAGAAATAATATTTTTATGACCCTCAGTAATTTTATTTTTCTTTTTATACTTGGTAATACATGTGTACTCAAAAATATTCTAAACTGTAAGTCAAGTCATTGGTTACTACTCTGTATGATACATCAAAGAACTTATGATTCTTGATAAAAATTATAAAATTAAAAAAACCTGTGTTCAGTTCTATTTGGCAACATTTACTGAGGATCTTCGATTTTTACAAATTTTCTTTTAGGAAGGTGGGTATGTGGAGATGAAGCAAATGTAATAGGGTGTTACAAGTCTAAGAAGACTGGAATTTGCCAAAAGAGGCTTTTTTGCATGGTGGAACATGTTATTTTCTACAGCTACATAATATACAGTTTCTTTTAAGGATGCCACAGTTAATTATATCGAAGCTTTGTAGCCTTGAGGAGACAAGGACCCAATGAATACCAGAAGGCACATTCCAAAGACACTATCAATATAGATATTCACACCCTTTGGTTTTTTTTTTTTTTTTTTGCTATTTAGTTAGTAGTACTGACAGAATCCTAAGTATTGATGTAACCAGTTTAGAACTTTGATTCTTTAAGATCAGATCCTGCAGAATTATTTAATATATTCCACTAGTAATTGACCAAGTATTAAATAACTGTTTTAGAAGTTAACACATTTGCCTAACACATGCCTTGTCAATAGTATACTCCTCAGTAGAATCTGACTTTAATAACTATTGACTAATGTGTGTATATGAGTAGTGAATGTATTTGAATGTTTTGTTCTTATTTGGGAAGTATCAATTTTAATTAGTTTTAAAAGGTTTTCATACATTAGGCCCTATAGATTTGTTAAAATTTTCTTATACAGGAGAACTAGAAAGTATTCAAATCTTTGTAAAATTAAGTGGAGTTTATAAATTACTAATCTTGGTTTTTACATTTATGTCTGCTGACATCACTGAATCTTTTAAGAACTTTTTTTCCTGAGTTGCTTTTTTTTTTTAAAGAAATAAGGATGAAGCAAGGAATATATAATTCTTGAATATAAATTTTCCTATTTGTTTTCTCTTTTTCCCTTTTCTTTTCATCTGGAAAATGAATCCACATTTCTTTTAATAAGTTTTCCTTCAATTCTTTTTCTAGTACGTTCTTGTCTCTCATTTTTTTCTACTCTTTTTCTCCCATTTGCCCTACTCTGCTCTGCTGTGCTTTGCTTTGCTTTGCTATAGGCTGTTGTAGTTCTAAACCTTCTCCTTTCAGCCTCAGCTCTTTGGTCAGATGTTGTCTTTACACCTCTCAGCCTACTGCAGCTCTTCTTTATTGTTGGTTTCTTGGCTTTTCTTTTTTGGATAGTTGTTCCATGTCCCTCTGTTTGTTGCTCTGGGGTGCTTTTAGAGAAATAGTTAATTTCTTTTACTCTGCTTCCTATAGTGTGTAATGAGAAGAAATGAAAGCAATAGTAGAATAACAGATAACAGTAACTCTTTAAAAAAGAATAAGGTAGTGCAAGTGACAGGTTATTTAAAGGGTTCCCAGCTCAGAGTAGTTAAGTTGAAGGGCTAAATGCTTCCATGAATGTAGAGAAAATGTGTAACTTAAAAAAAATTAACTTTCCAAAGTTGCAGGCAATATTAATATAGCCAAAATATCCACGGAAGGTTCTGGATAGATTTTCATAGTTAAGATGATTATTTTTATTTTTTTTTTGTGTGTGGTCTTTGGTATTTTATGATAGAACACCTTCACCTTGGTCTCCAAATACTTTATGAAAAAGGCTTATTAGAGTAATACAAATCAGTACAATTTCTAAAGGAATTAGAAGCTGTCCCTTAACTATCCACTTTTCAAAATTCATTTCACACAATTTGACTAACAGTATTTCATTGATAAACTCTGCTGTGCTTTTCTTCTCATTTACATTCAAGTAATGCTATCTACTTTTAGTAAATTTATGTGAGTAATTTATTAAATTTAATCTTTAAAGCTATCGAATGTGCATATGATAGGCTAGTATAGATTTTATAATATAAAATCACTGTCACAAAGTAATGAAAACAAATCACTGTTTTTATAATAAAATGAAATGTGGAACTTCTGTATTTTTTAAATAATTTTTTGGGGGGATGGTTTTTATTTTTACTGACTTCATGACTTTTGGGTTCCTAGGTTTAACTTATTTTTCTATTATTGGAGTTTATAAAAGTTGAAGGTACCTAGTACTGCTTTTTTTGCCTAAAACTTGCTCAATTCATTCATATCCATTATGACTTTTAGGGGACTATATGAAAATAAAAACTTGGGGAATGGTAGGTGATATAATTGAAATGTAGATCATAATCTGTTCATTGTTTGTTGTACCAAATTAGGGATTCTGAGGATACATTTTGAATATTTGTGTATGTTTAGCATTTTGTCTCTTTGTTAGAAATCTCTCAGTGTGACTTGTTTTTAATAGGATGTGTCTTGAATTGTGGGCCAATCACTCTTGAAAAGTATTAAGCCCTTTAAACACACTGGTTGGACCCACAGAGGGAAGCCTACAGGTTTATTAGCACTCCTTAGCCTGAAAGCACAGCATACCCTTTTAGGTTGCACAGCAACAGACTCCTAGCAACCATAATAGATTGAATTTCTAAGAGTGACCAGGCCGGATGTAATAATAAAGCAAGAGGTACAAACAGTTGTCATGGTTTTCTTTTCACGGTAAGTTAGTTTGATTTGGGAACGCTTAGCCTTTGAAAAATGGGCAACCTTCTTATAAAACTACTACTGTTTGTGCATAGGACTTGTATTAAAATAGTAGTAATAGTACCAAATTTAAACAGCTACTGCTTAAAAACAATATACCCCAAATAACAACAACAAAAAGGATACCATGTAAATAACTTTTTAGAGAAGTATTTTTAAAGTGTAGTATAGTAAAATCAGGTTTTTTAAAAATAAAAAATTTATATTTGTGTTTTCTCACTCTTGTTGTGATCCTCTATTTAATTTTGCATCAGCTCCTTATAGTTTTATGTGATTTAAATTATGTTCATGTAAAACTAATGATATAATAAACTTTTAAAATTTATCTTAAGAAAACAGGCCATTTGAACTGTATATAAACTTTTTTGAAATTAAGAACTAATAAGTAGTGGAGCACAGAATTTATTAAAGAAGAGTAAAGTTTTAAAATACATAACCCTTTCAGTGACAGTAAAAGTATCTGTGATATTCTTAAGAGTATAATATTGTGCTGTGACTTAACATTTCTCCTTTGTGTCCTTTAGTGTGTGATTGCTAATGTAGCCATGAAAAGGAGATTAATTCAGATACATTCACAACCTGAAACAAGATGCTTCCATCAAAAGAATCAGATCCTCATATAGCTGCTGGAGCTGGGAGTGGAACTACAGTCTTTGACAGCAATAAGCTGTAAATATACACACATGCTAATACCCTTGATTTGTTCATCTTTTGTGTCAGCATTTGGAAAAGATTGTTAAAGTGGCAGTTATAGTAAGACTGGCAATTACAGTAAAGAGCAGAAATTAGGTATTTGTGACCTATTATATTTCATTAAAAGACTTCCTTATTAAAATGGCACTGCTTACTCTGATTACTTGACAGCTGCCCTAAACAGATTAGAAAATACACAGCTTCAGCTAAAGGTAAATCAGCCTCTTTAAGCAAGCTTATGGCATAGAACAAGTAAATGGTATAGTGTATACAATTTTTTTTGTGACAAATTTGCTTGAGGTATAGATGTTTGTCAGTGATTAAGTGATATATTCGTTCATATTCCTATAATAATAGTTTGCTCACAGTGACATTTCCCGTGGAGATATTTTCATAACACCCGTCTGATATATGAGCTCCTACTAGCGGACCTTATTATGAAGCATCATAATTCAAGAGATCTGCATGGCTTCAAAGAATCTTTTTCTTGCTAAGTGATGAGTTACAGCTCCAATTCAATGTAAATACTTCCTTTACCAGGCAAAATTCTAATTTTTGGAAGTTTCGCCTTGAGGTTATCAGTTTTTTTCTTTACCATTTAATAATCCATGGGAGCCACTGTGAATGTAATACTTGAATTTGGGGCTCACTTTCAGAACATTGAATTTTTTTTTTTTTTTTTTAGAGAAGAATTCCTTGTGGTACTTGTTACCTTCAAGATATTTCAGTTTACTTTGTTACGTAGTACAGTGACTTGTATAGTGACTTACATAGTGACTGTGTAGCACTTTATAGAAAAATCCTGCCTATCAGTTATTCTGATAGTAGTTTAGCAGTTAAGTTGCCTGACTTGGTACATATTGTAACGTTGCAAGACTTTGACCTCATATTTGACATCATGAGGAATGGCATAAACAACTGTAGATCAGCCTGTGAGTATCAAATCACAGCATGCTCTTGAAGACACAAACACAGGTTCACTATGAAGCAGATTTGTGGAAAGCTTACCTCCTGCAACTAATCTTGAATGTAGATTTTTGTCAGGACTGTCACAGCGTTAATAGCAGGCTGTTGTAGTATTTGCATGGATTTGTAAAATTTCCACAAAGATGCAAACCATGCTGTGTGAGATGCTTGTATGCCAGTTCCACATACACAACTATCTATGACTTATATCTTTAGCTTAATTTTTTTTTAAATCTGATGCACCTTGCATGAGGTGTGTTAGCTTGCAAAATTATTAGGGAAAAATGTGAGTTATACTCCTTTGAATAAGAGATACTGGAGTTCAAACCCTGGTTTTGTCATTTGGTAGCTAATTATCTTTAAATAAATTTCTTAACTGCTTTGATCCCAGATTTCTAATGTAAAATTGGGAATATTACCTACTCTGTAGGAGTTTAAAATGAAAGATAAAGTGAAAGGGAAAATGAGATAAGTGTATATAGAGAGCTTAACATGATAGCCTAGAATTAATACTCAAGCTGTGGAAGCTAATATTCTTATTTCCATCTTTCTGGCTTAGTCTTTGTGGTGAAGGATATGAGGAGGGTTTTGCAGGAAAGGGTAGCAGCTGAAAATAGTAACATGGAACTAGATAATTGGAAACAAAATCGTTTTCAAAGAGGAATGTTATGCACTACATATTAAGTCATTTTTAGTATTGGTAAGTGATTAAGAATTCTTTAAACTTTTATAAAATGACCTCTCATTCAGATTGCAGTCTTGGGGCAGGATCTTTAAAGTTTACAGGAGCAGTTATAGAAAATGCACTAAGAGATGAAATACCTACTACTTTGTACAAAGAGTGAAATTTAATTAATAGAACAAGTTTAGTTATTTTAGTAAATAAATACAGTGAGGCTCGTATTATTTAAACAGTCAGCCTGTCTTTAAAATTTTCTTCCGTGTAAAAGTCTATAAGAGCAGAAGTGACTAAACTGCGCAGGCTTATGTAAACACCTTACAATGTTGATGTAAGAAAACTGAAAATGAATATAGCTTCTGCTTAAAAGAAGTAAGGCAGCAGTGGAATCACAAAGTTTGATTACTTTTGGCACTTTTTGGCCTACCCCTTAAAACTATTTAATGTGTTCATCATTGATTTACAAAATATGGTTTACATTTGAGTATATTCTGTTGTTGCTTAAGTGATCATAAAGAAAGCATTTAATTTAACTAGAAGGTAATATTTTCAAAAGAATAGAAGTCGTTTGAAATATAATAATGGTTTGCAGTGGCTAGTGTGATTAAGTTGGTTTAGGTAGTGGTTATCCTATTTCAATTCTTTGAGGAGCGTACATCTAGCTTACCTAAGATTAGTGAAAAGATGAGGCATAGAACGTGCATAACGTTGCGGTGATATTTTACGAGTGAGAAGAAAACCAGGCTAAAATGATACTTTTAGAGCCAGGGGAAACAGTATTTATAAAGATATAGTTACACAGATACAGTCTTTCAGATAAAACCATTAGCTGATTCTAGTAGTTCTGCACATTTTAAATGATTTTTTTCCTTGAGCACAACTTGTGTGTGCATATTAAGCTGTTTAATGACATTTTAAAGAATTAAATACTGCCAAAATAAATACAAAAATGTTAAATTTCAGAGCTAAAATACATTCTATTGATAGTTGCCATTTCTTTTTACGTGAATGAAGATGTGATTTATCTTGTGTGATACAATATCTGACTTATGTATGGTACAGTTGACCACTTGTAAAAATGTAGAACATAATTGTACTTTTTATGCTTAATTGGATATCATGTCTAGCTCGGTGAAGATTCATACATTAGCTTCATAAATTTTCTTGCTACATAGAATTTTTTTTCCTAAAAATGGAGAAGTTCTTGCCTTATGGTTACCTTTCTTTCCTTGATATTCGGAGCACTTTGAATGGTTGAATAGGGGAAAGTATAATATGTATACAAATACAGTAATATACATATATATGTAAATACATATACATATGAAATAATGTGGACTTTCTTTTCAGGGCAGTGTAAAGTTAGAATTCTTCATATTGACATAATTCCTAGGTGAGAAAAACTAATTAAACCACCAAACTTATCCAGACATTCACTATTGATAAGGCCTTTTAACACCAAAATGTTTTATGCAAACCGTATACTATATATAAATGCTTCTCAAAGTGTGAATGGAAGACCGCTGGAGGCCTTTTTTCAATTCCCTGTCTGTGTGAGGCTGCGTTTTCTTCATAACTTCAGCCAAAACAGCAGATTGAGTATAGAACTAGTTGTTAGAATCTGTCTTTTATTAAGCAAGACATTAAAGGATTTTATAAAATTGTAAAACAGTTCCATACTTATCAAGTTTTTTTATTTTGGAAAATTTATATTATTTTATAATTTAAAAATAAACATAGAATGATTACTGTTTTAAATTAATGCATATTTATTATATTTCTCCATTTTATTTTCTAATAAGATGAGTATAGATAGATAAAACTAATGATTTAAAACTGAAGCCTTATCAGCTGCACAGAGCGACTGTTGCTCATCTCTTCTTAATTCTGCATTCAGAATGTCACATTTCTAGCTTGAAAAGTAGCTATATACACATTAGTATACAAGTTAGTAGAAACCACAAATCTGACTTTTTTTGGTGAGGAGGGAAAGAGTGAAGAGTTGGTTGTTAAACATTTATTATGACTGGTTACATGACCGGATATAATATATGCCAACAAAAGTTCTTTGGGATTTTCAAAAAAATTTAAGATCTGAAGGGGTTCCAGGTGCAAAAATTTGCTTATTATAAAAGAACTGTTGCTTATTACTATACTATGCAAATTTAACAGCATAGTCTATGCAAATATATGATTGAGGCAGGATTTTCAGCCAGGACTCTGTCTCTAGGGCCACTTTACTAGTCTTTTTTGCAGTGTCTTCCAACAAAATTAACTCCACAAAGTGATTTGAAGTCAAAAGATACATGATATCTTTTGTTGCTCTCATCATACTAAGTACATAGCTTACTTGTTAAATGGTTCAAGACTATCAGTATTATGGGGATACAGACAAATGGAAAGAGAAAGGGTTATGGACTTGAGTGGTTAGGGAAACCTTCAGAGGTGAGGCAAAGCAGGACATGGATCTTAGAAGATTGTTTTGGAGGTGTATTGTCTGTGATGAAGCGATTGCAAACAGAATGGCATAGTGGCAAGTATGATTTTGTTATAAAGAGTTTGAAGAGTTTGTTGGGAAATCGTGAAGCAGATGGAGTGAAAAGGCAAAGGCTATGGGATAACCAGTCAGTGTATATTTTTAATAAATGGATTACATATTAAGGTGAAAGTGGTCCTTTAAGGAGATTAATCTGGCAGATCTGTGTAGAATAGATAGAGCAGATCGGAATTCAGGGGAACCTCTCCCAATCATCTGAAAGGAATAATAGGGTGAAGAATTTGGGCTTTTAATTCAGAAAGACTGTGGTTGAAATCCTTTTTCTGCTCGTTTTTTGCTTTCAGTTCATGGATAAGACATAGATAACAACTAGTCACTGGGGATGTAAATATTACTAAAGGTGAGAAAGAGCCTAATACAGGTTAGATGCCTGGCACCGTATTAGGACCCTCCTTAGCAGTTCTGTTCTAGAACTTAGTGGCAAAGGGAGAACTGATCCTTCGTTACCTTGCATGTGTCCTGTAGTCTGCCTTCATTTTTCGTATCCTAGGGTCTTTGCCATAGCCTGCCCCAAGATCATTCCACAGGCAACCTTGCTCCACCCCTTGCAAGCTATCTGTTGACTATCCTGTAGGCCTAGAGTTGAGTATGCCTGAATCTCCATCTGTCATGAGGAGTGTAGTCCAGAACTCTGCATGGGAGTTCAGGGTCCTGGGAATCTTTTGAAGTAGAGTCTAAAGGATTCAGGGAGTATGGGCCTGGGCTGTGCAGACTTCTTGCCTCCCGAGGAGGTACCTGGCCAGAGAGCCAAAGCAAGCCCTCTAAAGGGTGTGGCCCAGACCAATGGCTTCTGTTGCCTGAGTCTCAGGGGGTGCTGAAAGGGACATCTGACACGAGTGACAAATGAGCAGGGTTTATTTACTGTTAGTTATGGGGCATGAGAAAATGTGAGTGAAAAAAAGATGAAAGATCACTGGGTTCGAGGAGAATTATGGAGCCACTGAGAAAGTAGGACAGTATTTGGGAGTTGGTAGAATGGGACCTGAATGTAGAATAGCCATGTTTTGCCCCAGCACCTAATGACCTCCTAGCACTTTACCAAGCATCTAGTACTGACTCAGTAAATTTTGAAATGCAGGATAGATATTTTGATTAATTGTGCCGGAGATGAAAATAGAGTCATTGTAGAATATAGATGAAAACAAGGAAAATTAGGTCTTGTGGTTGGGGCCACTGTAGCACTTTCGATGTTAGGTAGATAGCATTGATTAGCATGGTTATCTGTAAGCTATTAGTATGTAAGGACTGTATTATGTATTTAATTTTTGTATGTGTGACACCAAACAAACAGCTAGTCTTTCTTAGATTAATTGAATAATATACAGGCAGGAGTTTTTAAGAAATGAATTGGATTTTAAGGTTAAGATAAGTGACAAAGACAAACTTGTATCATCAGTAAAGTGGTAGGCTGAGGAAGTTGTAATCATAAAAAACAGATTCTGAGCAATTGTGGTTTTTGCTCACAATGAGATAGAAAACAGTGAAAGATAATGTTCAAAGGATATGTTTTATTTGCAGCCTATTTGGAAAGAAGTAAACACAGATTAATAGACTAGCCTGAATTTTTCACTTGATGTTTACAAGGTAGGTAGATACAGGGAAAGGTAGTAGGGGAAAATGATTGGAATTAAAGGAGTAGGTTGAATTATAAACATTTAACTGCAGATATGTTTGACTCATGTTGCTCAAAATTGTTAAGAAGTATTGTATAGTCACTTAATAATATGTGTACTACAAATAATGCCTCATGTCAGAAAATGTATTTTATAATGACAGTTAAGTAAGAAAATATGGGAATATGATTAAAATTGCCAGGTTCTTTTTGAGAATTCAAGTGTGTTAATTATTGTAGATTATTGCATTTTTGCGGTATCTGATTTGTTATCACTTAAATACACAGCAAACACCTGTGATTGTTTTAGTGATCCTTGTCTTGTCTTTTCTTCAAGTAATCCCAAATTTGTGTATTTAGACTGTTGCCTATTCATATATACTCAGCTGTGCTTGTTTGCTTTGTTACTTTTCTATGTCTAATGGACCAATATAAAAATTTATGGCAACTGTCACTTAATGTCACCTTTACCTTTAAAGAAAAAAAGATAAAACCAAATCGTGCCAGGTAACTATGATGCTCTTTATAGTTAACTAAATGATCAGATATACTTTGTAATAAGTTTATCTCTGATATCATGGGCCAAATTTAGGGAACATATATAAGCACATACATGTAAGTATATTTGTATATTATTGCTACTCCACATTTACTTTATTAGCCAATAAAAAGTATTAGTTTAAAAATAAACTTGTATATTCTTCTTCCTTGAACAAAAGATCTTTCTTTTAAAAATTTCCATAAAGCTAAATTATTTTTAAGAAATTAGCAAATGCATGTCAGCTGCTAAACCATTCTCACTTTTGCTTCTCTGCAAGAAATTAGCACAGTGATTTTCAGAATTGTTTGCTCTTTCGTCTTCATGGTTTAAAAGTACATTTTCTTTTAAAGAACGCTTTTTTCTCAGATTTCCCGATTTATTTTTCTTGTTATTAGAATACTGTGATTATTCTTTGAATTATAATTCTTTGAAAACTAAAAATTCTCTTATGTAAAACCAAAAACGGTGTCTTTTTTGACTAAATCAGAAACATTTAAAAATATCACTGCATTCAGTGAAGAAATACTTTTAAAATAATTCAGTTATTTAATTAATATAATTAATACTTATTTACAAACTTAATAATTTTAAATAATCACGTGCCTTCTGCATATCAAAGAATTCATTTATAATGTGAACTAATTGTTCTTGCTTTTAATATTTTAGGCCACTTGGTCATTCTGGCATTTTATGGTAGAGAATACATTGAGTTTGGCTCATGGAAAGAATATGAGGTAATTTGAATACATGTTCTTTATAAATAATGAACTGTTTATACATAATACAGAGTATTTTTAGGTGTCATATATGGAAACTCATGTCTGAATTTTTTCAATAGTAATTTTCTTTTTTCATATTTTGAGATTTTTTTCTTTCTTGTTGGTTGGCAATAGTTAATATGGTAAAGAACTTTATTTTCTGTCACTACTATTTATGTTTTCAAGAAAACAGTATTATTATTTACATAGTTAAGTGTTTTTAGTTCATATTTTTAAATGCTTCAGTTAACCTAGCTTTCTGTGGTGCTGTAAAAATCACAAGAGAGTTCCTCCCTTTCTACCTACCAACTTCCCATCCCAACTAAACGTGCCCCAAGTAGCATTAAATGCATGCTGCATTCGAAAGTCATAACTGCCATATAGAGTTTATGGGGGAACAATAAAGAAAGAGCACTGGAACTCCAATAATGTAAAATTTTCAGGCACTACTCAGAGCGGTTTGAGAGCACAAATAACAGACTTAAGTTAGTCTTTCCCTGTCTCTTTGTTACCAATATGTGACCCTGCATAATGTGTGGGTTTGACATTCTAAAATGGCAGTCAAATAAGTGTATATACCACATGTATTTTCATAGTGGTTTCGTAGATTACCAAGCATTAAGCCTAGATCAAAGTAAGCTTCAATTAAAGGTAGAAAAATAATAGTTGACTTTATGAAATTCAGCCAATGATATGATAGTATGCTTATCAGCAGATATTAACTATTTGTTAAAGTAATTGGTTAACATACTGCTGATGTCATAATTCCCCTATTCAATAATAGTTCGGCTATGTAGGAAGATGCAGCAGCTTGTTTGTGTGAACTTCTGCTTCCGCTACAAACAATACTTTAAAGAGAGGCCTTCCACTGGCATTCAGAAAGGTGAAAAGAGCAGGAGTCAGTGTAGGGTAGATAAGTGGGAAGGGTTTCGGAGGGAGAGGCATGGTTTCTGTGAGTACTTATAAGCTGTTCATTGTCATTGGTCTTTGAGGTTATGTTTGCACCCAGATTACTTCCTTACCTTTCCAAAGAGTTGAAATGCAATTGCCAGCCCATCGAGGATGATCAAACATTGGTATTTTAGTGTTTCTTAATTTTTAATAAATGAAGACTGTATGATTAAAATTGGTATTATTTTATAGTAATCATGTGGTTTACTTATTTGTAAGCATATTTAATCTAGTAAAATTTTAAAAAGTGTTAATAATTTATCTTTAAGTCCTAGAGTTTAATATCTTAAGTTCTAAAAATTGTGTTCATATTGTTTCAATCAAAGATGGAATGATAAAATAGAATCCATCAGTCTTCACAGGGAATAAGGTGCTCCTTATTTCAATCCGATGTATGGTCTCTGTTTAATAGTCATTAAACAGAGGATGGAGGATACTTTTTAGTTTCTTTGGGAAGATAAGTACTCAACCTGCTAGTTAAGAGACAAAGCTTAAGAGAAATAAGCTGAAGCTGTATCCTCCATTTCAAACTTGTGGTTCTGCATAAGTCCTCTGTAGAGTACATCAAAAATTCCCCTATGCATTTTCTTAAAATTTTATGGATGTAAGGTTGAAAGATAAACTGAATAGTTTTGTGTCTAAGTCCTTCACAACATTATTTATAGTTAGTAATTGCATGTATGTATAGAAGTTACAGCTTAAGAGCTATAATAATCTTTATCACAGATAGTATATTTAAAGAGACTTAGTACCAACTCTTTTAAGTAGTTTTCCTAGGATATATTACAATTTTATCATATTTCCCAAACCATTTGAGTACATGTCAAGCCACTCAGACCTTCTTTTCCCTTATCACTCAGTTTTCATGATTGAAGATATCTCACTATGGACATTGACATTATACTTAATAATTGTAAATGCTTTTATGGATTTGGAGAAAAGCGTCTCTATAGTATACTTTTATTAAAAGTGCTTACAAATATATCAAAAATAGTTTAGAGGAAATTAACCAATAGATGTGTTGGTGAAGTCCTTCACTTGGTAAAGTAATAGGAAATGAGCTTACCTTAAATTACCCTGAGAAAAGCAATAGAGAACAATTCTATATATGTTTCTCATTCCCTCTTTTTCCCTTTTAATTTGATTTTTGAACCTCTTTTCATTTTGGTAACATTAAATGTATTTGTGGTATGTGAAGTAAGGAAGTACCTTGGGAAGGGGAGTGGTGGGAAAAGAAGCATGTTTGTTTAAAAATATTGCCTAGCATATGGAACAGTAATTATAATATGCCTCATATTGTCATAGGTCCTGCTATACAAAGGTCATGCTTTACAAAGCTCTATGGTGTCTAGCATCTTAATTTAGCTTTTCCCAACAGCAAGTTATATGGGGAAGGAATTGTTTCCAAATTAAGGATGAGGAAACCAAGACAGAGAGGTCAAGAAACATTTTTACAGATCTTGTGACTCTTCTGCTAATATTTGTATCCACTATATTAATAATTTTTAAATTATGTTTTTAATAATTTGAAAATTTTCAACCGAAATGTTTCAAGGTATACCTTTGGAGGGATGATTGGAAGCAGAGCAGGTCCATTTTTATCTCTTTTTAAATTAGGATTCTGAGTAGTACTTTATTGGGAGACAGGGTTTCAAAGCTGCTGCTCTATATTGCTTTCCTAGGTGTGAGGACTATAAATTAGAGTAGTAGACTATACCTCTCTTTTTGTTATTGCAGGTGCTAGATGTAGTGGTCAAGGTTATGTGCTGCTTTTTTTAATGGCATCTTGGATCTAGAAATACGAATTTGACTCTTGGTGTTTTCTTTTATTGCTTTCCAACTAATATTTACTGACTTAATACTATACACAGGATACACAAGTTATTAGCCTTTCACCAGGGCCAATAACAGTCTTTACAGAGTAGTATAGTTTTAAAAATATAAATGCGAAAAATTATAAAAATTAAAATAGAAACTGCCTATATTAAACATAGCATGTCTTGGAATTAAGCTACATTAGTAAGCATTATCATTCTTTATACAACTTAAAATATTGCTCAGATTTTACAGTCCCAAGCTTGGTATTTAATTAAGTACATTGGTTGTTAAAAGTAATTTTCATAAGCTATTGTCTACTTATAGAACTTTGAAAATTCTAGGCCAGGCATGGTGGCTGAGGCCTGTAATCTCAGCACTTTGGGATGCCCAGGTGGAAGGATCCCTTGAGCCCAGGAATTGGAGGCCAGCCTGGGCAGCACAGGGAGAGCCTGTCTCTATTTAAAAAAGAAAAAAGAAAATTCTAGGTTATGATAGCATTTATGAGTGATGGTATTAGTTTCTAGGCATGGCTTCTTCATATTATAGAACTCTAGAGTCTTTGATAATAATGAGTTTCAAAATATGTTTTCACTTTACCCAAATGTATATTTAAACCTTATTGTAGTAGTCTATGAAATTACTTATGTGCAAATAGAAAATAAATCCTATCAGTGGCCCATCAAAAACATGATGACATTTAATAAGGGTTAGAAGTTAATCACACAAATTCAAGGTAATTGTTTAGAGTCAAATCATAGCATTCTGCACATTGAATATGTGTTAACAATTTTGTACTTTTAGATATGAACATGACTCTGGAGTTTAATATCCAAAAGCTGGTGATTACTATTTTTCTTTAACTTGGTCATTGAGCTCTTGGAGTGCTAAATTAAACACTCTGACTAATACAGTTTGATTATTTTGTCCATAGTTTATTCTGACATAAAACAGTTGGAGAGACACTGAAAAGGGTAGAAAAAATGGGTACTGACAGCAGTGAGAAAGGATTTGAGCCTTGGAAGTTATTTAATATAGGAAAGGAAGGGAAAGATCTTAAAATTAGTTTTCAGATTTATTTGTATTTCTCTTTACTCTTTGTTACAAATTGCCAGCTAAAATCAATAAAGCAGCATAGTATGTTAAAGAGAGCCGTAAATTTTTGCCTTGAAAGCTTTTACAAAGGGTGATTTTTATTTGTCATATAGAAGACAGTCCCTAAAAGTTCACTGGGTTCTGGAGTACGCCATAGAGGGTTATTTGGTAGGTCTCTTTTATGACCAGAATAGTTAGTAATTTATCTAAATAATATCTGTATTATTCTTAAATTCTTTACCAGGTTTAAAGTTCTTTGATTATAATTCTGTTGCTAATTTCTTGGAAATATAATGCTTGTAAATGATACATATTTATGAATATGCTCTTATAACTAAGGATGATATATGTAATTTATGGAGGTTTTAAATTGTTTTTTGGAGATAAACTAAGGTTAAAATTATAAATTCGTTTCAAATTTTGGGTTATAGAAAGAACTAAAATTCTTTTATTCTGAGAGAGATTACAAATTCCATATTATGTACCCTTTAAAAATAATTGATAACAAATACAGAGGGAAGCAAAAAATTAGTCAAGAATGTGAGAATGAAGCAGTATCCTTTGGCAAAGTAGTCTAATGTAAGCAACTCATGGTTTTCTGAGTCAGTCAAATCTGAGTTTGACTGTTGTTTCACTTATTCAATATTCTTATGTAATATGAGGACATTGTTACCTTGAAGACTTGTGAAAATTAAATAAAGGTTATATGAAAAGTATGTAATCCAGTGCCTGGCACAGAGTAGTGCTTGAGAAGTAATAGTTTCATTCATTTCCTATATAAATGTAAAAGTTTCTCCAGTAAATTGGATTAGGAAAAAACCCAATAGAACAGGGAGGTGATATAGGGGCAGATTTAACTTCAGTTATTCCAAGGGGAAATAGTGTTTAGTATTTTTTTTTTTTTTTTTTTGCATTTACTGTTAATTTAATTCAATTAATTTTGTTTTGAGACAGGCTCTTGCTCTGCTGCCCAGGCTGGAGTGCAGCGATACCATCATAGTTCACTGAAGCCTTGAACTCCCTGGCTCCAGCAGTCTCCTGCTTCAGCCTCCTGCCTTAGCCTTCCAAGTAGCTAGGACTAGAGTGCCACCATGCCCAGCTTGCTTGCTTGCTTGCTTGCTTGCTTGCTTGCTTGCTTTCTTTCTTTCTTTCTTTCTTTCTTTCTTTCTTTCTTTCTTTCTTTCTTTCTTTCTTTCTTTCTTTCTTTCTTTCCTTCTTTCCTTCTTTCCTTCTTTCCTTCTTTCCTTCTTTCCTTCTTTCTTTCTTTCTTTCTTTCTTTCTTTCTTTCTTTTTTTCAGACGATTGGGAGGTGGGAGGTCTCACTATGTTGCTCAGGCTGGTCTTGAACTCCTGACCTCAAGTGATCCTTCCTCTTTGGGTTGCCAAAGGGTTGGGATTACAGGTGTGAGCCACCGCACCCAGCCTTTGTTTACTATTTAACTGCCCAAATTTTACTGTATGCTGTGGTAGGCGACAAAAACTTAATTGCTTTATTACTTTAGGGAGAAACCAGTTTTGCTCCTACCTTGATTAAAAAGCTTCAAAAGCTTGATCCACTTTCAGGAAAAAAGCTGTATAGAGTTGGAAGTAGAAAACTACATGTGAAGTAGAAAATATTGAATGTTTTAAGATATTAGCTGCTGGAGAAACTCCCATTTATCAAAAGGAAGTAAATGTTTACTTGAGAGTTGTGGCAGATATATTATTTTCTTACAATTTATGGTTAGTCAACTCTCATTTTGTTTTATTTTGATTAGTGTAGTTGTCTTAGGACCCTCTGACCACTACTCATCCCAGGCCCCCTCCTGCTGTATAAGTCTACCGACTCCTTTAGCTGCATTGTGTAGTCTTGTATTTCATACACTAGCTAGCTAACATTTCATAACAATAACTAGTATTTATTAAGTGCTAATTGTGTGCCAGGCACTGGGGTAAGCACCTTATATAAACTCATTTAATTTTTACTTGCTTTCTCCCAGGGAAGTAGGTACTATACATCCATGATTTTTTATATTCATTGCTGAAATTCAAAGGTTTTGAAAATGTGTCTCTATGTTTGTAGCAAACTAATTTGGCTGAAAAACCTGAACTAAATGAGATGAAGCTACATAAGGGTCATTATATAGCCTACATATGGAACATTATTATTATTTTTTGGCTACAGAAACATTAGTGTGTATGATTTTAAGTTGCTGCCCTATATTCACCTGGGATGTTATATATATTTGGGATTACTTTATAAAATTCAAAAAATTTTGAGTTGTGAAATATATCTGTCCCATAGATTTAGAGTAGGGGGTGGTGAACCTGTTTCATTACTCCATTTTGTAAATGAGAAGACTGATACTAGAAGACATTAGGTAAATTGCCAAGTTTAGAAATAGTATGTTAAGACATCAAGTAATTTATTCAGTAATGCATGTATAAAGCATGTATAAAGTAAACTGCTCAAACCCAGCAGTTTACTCCAGAAATCATACTCCCAAACTACAGTGTTGCCACAGCAAGATTGGCACTGGTATGTATGTCTTCAATTGACACAGTTGCTGATCTTTACTAATAGAGGAAGGCATATACCTGGATATCTATAATCTGGATTTGGGTGTGAATTACTGTGCGTTTACAAGTATCTTAGGTATCAATGTGTCTGATTTTAGAGTTCCCCTAAGTATAATAGAGCCCAGCCACTACGGCCTGTCTTAGGTAGAGGTAGAAAACTGTCTAGTTTCTCTTTTGTCACTTCTTTTTCCTCCTTTATATTATCTGTGTCTCATTCAGTGCCATAAATTGCATATTTTAATTTTATTCAACAAATATTTATTTAATATCTGTTAGGCAGTAGGCTAGAAATACAACATTGAGCAAGAAAATGGTACCTGTTTCAACAGGGACATTATTGTTATTACAGATTGAATAGTTCTTGGTGGGTACCCCACATTGTGGCATATTTGGCATCTCTGGGCCAAAATGGCATTACAGTCACTTGTCTGCCCTCATCATTGTGACAACCTAAATGACCCTAAACATTTCCCAAAGTCTCCTGTTTGTGGGTAGGGTAGTGGTGTATCGGGGTGATATTCAGACTCAGCCCTGAAAGTAGTAGCTACCCACTTGCCTGCTGATCCACTATCCAAGTTGAATAATTGATTTTAAGTATTTCTTTTTGCTAAATCCTGGCATTATACAAAATAAACAGCTGAGAGATTGATGAAGCAAATAGCTAAACTCCTTATACTCTTGATAACAATGACTAAACTCAAAAGCAAGATTGGTTGTGGATAGTCTACCCATGGCTAATTGAGAATTTCCATTATATTGTGTAAATAATAAGCATAAGTCAGTGAGCTCCCAAGTGGACATACCAAATGATGCTGAATGTTTTCAGTTACAGAATCAAAGTCTCTAAGCCCTTACATATGCAAGTTATTCAGAGACTTATAATATGGCACACTTACGCTAAGTGTAACTTGTAACACTTAAATGTATGTTACATTTTCAAGTGACGTTTTAAAATAAATTCCCATTTCTAATACGTGTGAATAGAAACAACTATGAGGGTTTTATGATTTTGAATCCATCAGTGAAAAAGGAATAAAATGTAATTCTTCATTCAGTATCCATATCAGCTGCTTTTTGGGCAGTATTTTATATTAAAAGTAATTAACATCAAAGTTCACAGAACCTGTTCATGCTTATGACAGTTGACATTATTTGAAACGAAAATAATTTTAATAAATTACAATTTTAAAAATTACATATGCTTAATGGGAAGCATTCAGAAAATACAGAAACGTACAAAGAAAGTAAAAATATATATATTCTGCTCACAGATGACTGCATATCTGCTTGCAGCATTACTGTCACATCTTCGGGATTTCTCTCTCTGTGAGTGCATATGTGCTCACTCTGGCACTCTTGGGTGTGCGTCTGCTCGTGCGTGTATGCTCTCTTTCTTCTACAAATGAAAGTTCGTGTACTTCATTATGAAAATTGTGTCACATCATTTGCTTTTTACTTTGACACTCATATTTTAAATATCTTTTTATGGTAATGAATAACATTTTATATTTCTATTAACATTGTATGTATGTATCGTGTATTTAAACTATTTTCTACCTAGACATTTGGGTGGTATCCTATACAATATTTTGGCATTATGGTTAATTATTGTATGTGCATCTTTGTGTAGCTCTCTAATTGTTTTCTTTATATGAATTCCTAGGAATGGAATTGCTGAGTAAATGCTGGATACATTTAGAATATTTTTATCAACTGTCAGATTGTTCCCTAGAAATGTTGTGCCATTTTATACACCCAACAATAATGCTTTAATGTTTTGTTTCTTTGTTTACTCTGACCACTGGGTATAATCAGTCTTTTAAATTTTTCTTTATTTTGGCAATTGAATAGTTGAAAAAAATATCATTTCTCTTTGCATTTCTTCAATAACTGAAGACAAAAATACAAATAATTCATTAGCTGTTCATATTTCTTTTGTCGAGTTTCCATTTTATCTTGTCTTTTTCTGTTGTGCAATTTCTTTTTCTCCTCTTAAATTTCAAGATCTCTTCATATTATAAATTTGTTATCCATAATGCACCTATTTTTTCTTTTAAAAATATTATTCTTTTTGTTTTAGTGATTTCTTTATATGTAAATGTCTTTTTTTTTGCGTTTTATTCCAGTTGATGTGACCACGACATTATAACATCATTATAATTCAAAATAACTAATTAAATAGGTTAAATATTAGATGTTTTAAAAAACAGAGGTACTTTTCAGATGTGAAACTATTTTGTTGATGTGGAAGGTGAAATTGTTCATGTTAATTAGATACATTTGCTATGATTACAGTTTTAATAGCTCTATATAAAAATAAGGATTGTGAGAGAGAGTTACTTTGATATATTTGAAAGATTTTACATTAAAGCCAGATAGCCTTGGCCTTATTTGTTCTTTAATTGAGCCAACGAATATTTATCAAGTGCCTCTTATGCATTAGATAATAAGAATGGATTTTTCATTTACTAGCTCTGTTAACTATGGGCAGGTTACTTAAAGTAGCCAAGTGTCAGTTTCTTTATTTGTAAATGAGGGATAATACTTACCTTATTGGGTTGTTGTAAGGGTTAGTTATAGGTTACCCAAAGTAACTAACAGTACGTGACATGTAATTGGACAACAATAAATTGTAGTTAGTGTTATTATTCTTCATAGTAACAAAATGTAATTTTAGCTCACTAGTATATATAATATTATTGCTGTGGTAGTAATTTAGCATATAGGGTAATTAATAATGATTATTATAATTTTATTAATAGGGAGAATGGAGCCTAGGTAGGTTGATTATACTTACCATCCTGTCAGTCAGGTAAAAGCATTTCCTTGTATTTGTATAAGTTTACAGTTTTCAAAGCTCTTATTTGTTCTACAGCATTCCTCTAAGATAGCCAGGGCATGTATAATTTTTCCTGTTTTACAATACAGTAGCTGAAGATTAGAGAGAATAATTGACTTGTCCAAGGCCATATGGCTTTTAAGTGATTAACAGGTTCCACTTAAAATTAACATTCCCTCGAGGCAGGCGGATCACAAGGTCAAGAGATTGAGACCATCCTGGCCAACATGGTGAAACCCCGTCTTTACTAAAATACAAAAATTAGCTGGGCGTGGTGGTGTGCGCCTATAATTCCAGCTATTCGGGAGGCTGAGGCAGGAGAATGCTTCAACCTGGGAGGCGGAGGTTGCAGTGAGCCGAGATCGTGCCACTGCCCTCCAGCCTGGCAACAGAGCAAGACTCTGTCTCAAAAAAAAAACAAAAAAAAAAATTAACATTCCCAGTGAACCTAGATTGACTCTCATTGTGGGAAGGAGCAGAGAATAGAATCTGACTATAATTGCCCAGTCTTCATTTAGCTTTAGCCATTTTATAGTTTCTTGTCGTTGCTCCCATTCCAGTCATCTGAACATTGGTCTGAATGTTTTAGTTGTCTGTTACATTGATGGCATTCATTCCCTTGTGAAGTCACTTTCCTTTCCATTTGGGTTGGGCCTGTAGCTTGTTTTAACAAAGAGAATGCAAAGGAATTAAAGCTGTTCCAGGTCTGGGTGCAAAAAGGCTTGAGAACTTAGGCCTTTCTGTTTTTGAGAGACAGGATCATTATGTAAGAAATCTGACCATTCTCCTAGAGAGACCCAGTGGAAAAGAGGCCACATGGAGAAGGAAGATTTCTGAGATTACATGGAGAGAGACGCTCAGCCAACCTAGAATCTTAGGTGAGCTCATTTCTCACCTGCTGGCTGAAAGCAGTAGTATGAATGGTCACTAGCAAGACGAGTCTAAGAACTGCCTAGCTGAGTCCTGCTCAGATTGCAGAATTATAACCAAATAAAATGGTGGTTGTTTGGTGCCAGTAAGTTTTGGGGTGGTTTCTTACACAACAGTACAAAAGCAAAAGGAATATGCAACAATATTCTTGAAAATAAAAGCTTTGCTAAAAGGTGTTTACTTTTTTGGCCTACCTTGATAGTTTTGGTCTTTCTTTGGCTTGCCAAAACCAACTAACAAAAAAGGAATAGTAGTGAAGAACTCTTTTCTCTTCCAGAAGCCCATGATTTTGGCCAATACTTGGGTGAATCTGAAGTATACTCAATCTCTCTGTACTGGCTATCTTCAGAGAAATCTCAAGAGATAGGGTTGCCTCTTATGTCAAGGGTGCGATTCTTCTTTTCTGTCGTTTCTCCCTTCCAGTTTTCTGAAGTTTTAAAAAAATCTTTTACTATCAGAATTTAGTTGGTTTTGGCCTCCATAAGCCAAGTAAGACAAGATGGACTGGGTTTTCCCCCGACTTTTACTTATTCTGTTGTTCTCAAAAGATTTGAGAGGCCATTTAGGACTGAGAGTGGCTCTGAGACCAAGAATCACCTTTGTTTTTGATCATTCACATATTAGTTAACAGGAAAGATGTGATAAATTTTTCATGCAGTTATTTTTTCCTGTATTACAAATCAGTTTCACTCTCATTTAAGTACTGAAATATAGATTTTTTTGTAAGTTTCTATTAGAGATAAGAATCAGTAATCTAAGAATTTTAAGTATATTTTAAAAAAATCAAACTGGGTTTTTTTTTTTTTTTTTTTTTATATATCACTGTTTTGGGATTATATTTTAATTTTTTACTTTATTAAAAATAACTATATTATTTTATTATATTATATTAATTTTGACATGTTTAATAGATTTGGTTAAAATATTTTTGTCATGAAAATTTTAGATTCAGAATATTACAGAACTTGATCAACTTCCAGAATGGTGGAGTGAGGACTTGCTCTCCTTATAAAGCAACAAAAATATGGGTAAAATAATGAAAATCTGCATTTTAGAGTTCTGGCAATTAAGCAAGAGTTTGAATTGAAAATCATCTGTCCAAGAGCAAACTAATGACTCTTGGGAAGACCAGTGGGTTGGTGATATTTTAATTTGGGATTATTCTCATCTCTTTCTCCAGCTTAGAGGTGTATCCAAAAGCTGGCAGCATTCCAGAAAATGGAGAGAGCTGACCACTTTTGGAGCTCTATTAAAGGCACCATCCCCAGTGCATAGTTAATATTTTGTCCCAAATTGCAGCTCCCTGGGAAAACTCTGTTGTGAGAGAGTGATTGGATATTTGATTTGACTCTGAACTCAGCTCAGTTGGGGGGGAAGAAAAAGCTTACCCCCAGGGTGTTACTGAAACAATAGCAAACTGTTGGCAAGATGTCAACTGCCTAAGGCTGTGATTTCAGTTGAGGCCAGGAATTTAAAAGGAAATTCTGGAGAACTAGCCAACTATAGGGAACTTGGGAAAGCTCTGGCATATTCCTGGGTATTTAGAAGGCTGTACAATGTGCAAGTCTGTACACATGCCCAGAAATGATCCGGGGAAAGAGAATGTCACCTCTGACTGATCTTGAGGCACTGTGTAAGGAGAAAGTGAAAATCAGTGCTATTTGTAAGCTGCCCGAAGCTTGAAGGTATGACTTCTTATGAAGATTTCTTTACAGAGGGTGGAAGACATATAGTCAAGGCATTTAAGGAAATCTTCTAAAAGATCGTTGTTTCACTACTACATGATACTGGTCCAGGAGTGTCTTCTAGGAAGCCAGGCTTACAAATAAAAACCATTTTCAAAAAAAAAAAAAAATTCTAGCAGAGAACTCAAGTGGTCACACACTACAGGGAATACAGGGTCTGTAAAATTAGTTCATGAAAGCACTAGATAAATAGCATCAAGAAAAGTAACACACTGATGATTAAAAAATTTAGGGGAAAAGTATGGAACAGTCTGAGAGTTGTCAAAATATATTACCTAAAATGTCCAGTTTTCAACAAAAATTGAGAAATGCAAAGAAACAGGAAATATGCCACATACACGGAAGACAAAACATAAAAAAAAAAACAAAAGCTAGCTAACAAAAATATGACCCTGTGGAAGCCTAGATTTCAGACTTAATAGTCTTTAAGTTAGCTATTATAAATACATTCAAAGAACTAAATGAAACCACATCTAAAGAATTAAAGGGAAGTATCAGAATGGTATTTCACCAGAGAAAGAATATCAGTAAAGGTATAAATTATTAAACAAGGAAATTCTGGAGTTTATAATAACTGAAATGAAAAATTCACTAGGGGAGCTTAACAACAGATATAAATTGACAAATGAAGGAATCTTTTAACTTGAAGTTAGGTCAATAGAGATTATTCAGTGTGAGGATCAGGAAGAAAAATGAACAGGGCCTCAAAAGACTTATGTGGCTCCATCAAATATTGTACGAACATGGGCATTATAGGATTCCCAGAAGAGGAAGAGGCAGAAAAATATGTTTAAAAAATAATGACAGAAAACGTCCCAAACTGGATGAAAAATAATACTCTATACTACACATTCAAAAAACTCATTGTAATCCAAGTTGAATAAACCCAAAGTGATTCACACCTAGACTCAATCATAGTTGAATTTAAAGAAAAATCTTGAATGCAGCAGGAGAAGAATGACTTGTTGCAAGGCATCTTCAACAGGCTTAATAGCTGAGTTATGAGAAACCCTGAGGCTAGAAGACATTTTCAACTTTGAAAGAAAAGACTGTCAACCAGTAATTCTCTGTTTAGCTAAACTCTTTTTCAAAACAGTGAAATTTTCAAATAAACAGAAACTGAAAGAATTCTCACAAACTCTAAGAAATATTAAAGGAAGTCCTTCAGGTTGAAATGAAAGGACACTTGATGGTAAATTTTAATCGGTGTGAAGAAATAAAGAGGAAAGGTTAAAAGTAACTATAAATAGGCATTATTAAAGGCATGTCTAAAAACACATATAAATGCGTTTTGGTTTGTAACATTTTTTTCTCCAATTATTTAAAACACAGCTGAATACAGCAATTTGTATTGATAGGTTTATGAGATATAAAGATGGATTCCTTCATAGTTTTACAGGTATGGTTCTCTTCTGGAATTTATAATACAACATGAGTATATCACTACCTTATAGGGCAGATTTAAGGTGCCATTTGCCTCTGCCTCTAGTTTCTAAAATGATAAACTTGGTTTAATGGCATCATCTTAATGGTGACTGCTGCCACTGTGCTGCCTCATCTCTTCCTCAGTTTTCAAGCAGTCCATAGATACTAAACTTTGCATCGATGCTGGTAAACTAGCTGCCTTCCAGTGCTCTATATTTGATGATCCTTCTCACCACTTAATAAATTAAGCTCTAGATGATGTTTATGACTATGTTCAAGATGAAGATAGCATCTTGATATCATCTAGTTATCATAATTGTTTACCCTTGGCAATTTTTCCTCCCTGCCCCCCTGCCCCTCTACCCCCCTACCTCCTCCCTCCTCCCTCCCTCCCTCTTTCCTTCCTTCCTGCCTTCCTGCCTTCCTGCCCTCCGCCTTCCTTCCTTCCTCCTTTTTTTCCCCTCACTCTGTGACCCAGGCTGTAGTGCAGTGGCACAATTACAGCTAACTGCAGCCTTGATGATCTTGTGGGCTTAAATAATCTAACTGCGTCAGCCTCCCAAGTAGCTACGGCTATAGACATGTGTCACCACACCCAGCTAATGTTTTACTTTTTGTGAAGATGGAACCTACCTGTGTTCCCTGGGCTGGTCTTCAACTCTTTGCCTCAAGTGATTCTCCCTCCTTGGCCTCCCAAAGTGCTGGGATTACAGGTATGAGGCACCATACCTGGCTGCCATTTGGGTCATTTTCTGTTTTGCAGACATTTAGATTGATTAGGGTTCTAATGGTATATGGTTGCAAACCTGTCTTTGACTCTTTTAAAGATTATACTGCAGTATTTTATGATTGGGGAAAATCAACACTATTTGGAGACAAATCTGTATTCAGAATCTTGACTGCCACTTGTTGGCTGACTTACCTTTAGATATGTTTCTTCTGAGTCAGTAATCTCAACTATAAATTGGAGATAGTGATATTAAACCTTTTGACTTTTATTTTTAAAGTGTCATTGATATTATGAGCTTCTGTGAGTTTGTGTTTTGGGGAAGTCTTACAACCAACAAGGCAATCACGGAGATTCCTCCTTGCAAGTGATGAAGGTAAAAGAACTTTCAAACTTCAGTAGTATTTCCATGATCTGTATTTGACAAGGGATCTCGTCTGATGAAATTGGTTCTCATAGTTTGACTATTAATAGAAAAAGCCAGTTAAAACAATAGGTCATAAAAGTGTGGCATACTTCTCAGTAACATTTTAACTTAAAATATATAAAACGTATAAATAGACTGTTTTTGTGACTAGTACCAAGGGCCTTTTTTTCAATATAGGTTTGCAGATTGGAACTGCAAGTCTTATATAAATCTGCATCTATAGCAAATCGTATCCAGTTTATGCCATATTTCTTTAATCTAGTTTAAAAACTGAGACAGTCGCAGAGCAGTGGTTCTCAAAGTGTGGTTCCCAGCCTAGCAGCCTCAGCATCATGGAAATTTTATAGCATGCAAATTCTTTGCTTTTATTCTAGACCTACTGCATCAGAAACTGTGGAAGGTGGGGCTCAACAGTCTATGCTTGACTTCCATGCTACGTTTTGAGAAACATTTTATATTTTATTATTTTACTCAATTTTATAAATATTTCTCATATCTTTGCCTATTTCAACAGCAGTGTTTTGTAGTGACTTGCCTTTATCAAGTCTTTTCAATGCATTTGACTTTGTTTTTAAAGATACAAGACCTTTTATTTTTGCTTTCATGGTTTATGTGATATTTAATTAAATTAGCTAATTACAATAACAATAAAACTCCCCTATTGAAGCGTTAGAACAAAAACTGTTCTGGGTGAATACAGCTCAGCAGTTGGGAGCAGAAGTGTTGAGGGGCATGCTAGAGAGAATCCTGCAGGCTGTGAGTTTTCAGTATGCTGTGGGTATCTGTCAGTATGGTTGGAGAGGAAATGAACAATGTGGGTTTACATAGCAAGCTGGGTAAGTGAAGCTTGATCAAGAGAGCTTCTTGTGTATTCTATATAGGCTTATAAATTTCTCGGATCCATTTATCTTTATAACCCCTAATTCAGTATGCATGTTTTAGACTTTTGTTAGTCTGTAGGTAGTTTTCTTGGCTAGATGTCAGAGTTAGAAATTTGTTTTTAATGATTTTCAGATCTCTTAGGTCAGTATTGTGGAGAAATAAAGAGAACCCAGTAGTTCATATGAAAAATATGTGCCTATTATTATGACACCAAAGGGGAAACTCTGTAGCAGCTAATACTTGAAGTAGAAAACAGATGGAAATCTTCTTCCCTAGCCTAAGACTGCAGCTTTTGCCCTGGCTTATAGTGCCTACTTTGATTTTGGGAAATCCACTTATGTGTGGGGATCATTCCGCAGATGAAGTGTTTGCCTACCATTAAGATTTTTAAAGGGTTATATAAGTCAGTCCAGATTCTGGCCTGCTGAATCGAATGTGTTACTCCTCAGCAACATTCTAGATGGAGTTTTGATTGAGCTACTTTTCTATGTGTGTTTTAATTATTAGTATATTTTAAACCACATTGCTAATCTCACGAAAGGAAAGGGCCTAAATAGCCTAAGTCAACTCTGGATCCTCTTGTTACTGCAGTAGTTGGATCATAGTACTGCTATGCAACGTTAATAGAAAACTACATCATGTGCAGAAAATAACTTGTATAGCAACATCAGGATACTGTAACAGTTGTCCAATAAAACAGCAGTATTAGTCCCTCCGAAGTTGTTCAGATATTGATATTGCCTAGTATTCATTCTTCACTGACTCAGTAACTCAACCATTTCACTGACAAAATAATAACTGCTACATATCTGATTTTTAATAAAGAAATGAATATTGCTTAAATGCATACAATAGATTGAAGTTTTTGTTAGAGATAGGCTCTAAATCTGTATATTTTATGTAGCACAAATTGTGATTCTATATTAGAATTACACTTTGCTGTCTGGAGAAGTGTTTATAAAAGTAATGAAAATTTTGGTTTCAGGCAAAACAAAAATTAGAATATACTGAAAATTATTATGTAAATTTTGAGTAACTATGAGCTAGTGATGTATAGGTATTGCATAATTTTCTCATTACAATATCTCACTAGATTGTGTTGTCTAGATTTTATAGATGGAGAAAATTAGATTAAGAAAGATAGTGACTTGCCCAAGGTCATTTAAGTAGTAAGTGATAGAGCTAGGATTTGAACTGTGGTCTGTTTAGCATGAAAGCCCAAGCTTTTAAATACTGTTTAAATACTGTTTTACACCTTAACATCCGGTGCCTTAATATTCTTGGCCTTCTTTCAAAAACTTCCCTCTTCCTGTCAATTCCAGAGATAACATTCAATAACTTGAGAACAGTGACCTTTCTAAACAAATACAGTGTGTTACAGAACCAGATGGCCTAAGATTATATTTTATTTTTCTAACTCAAAATAAATTGCCTGCCCTAAGACTGATAAAGTCCAAAAAAAGACCCTTCTGTATCCCAGAACCTCATCAGGCCACATGGCCAGCCAGTGCTGTTTATCAATAAGTCAGTCACAAGTAGAGAGCTTTGTCTTTATGCTATAATTTAGATTAGGACCTAATGAAGGGGCAAGAAGCTTGTTTACTAAATGAGATCATTCAGTAATCGCAGTGCATTTGGTAGAAAGATTCAGAGGAACTGAAGACAGAATTGTAGGCAGTACTACTGTCTGTACTATTAATTGAATGTAAGGAGAAGGTTGGTTTATAATTCAACAAAGTCCCAAATTAGGCATCCTTTTTCTCCCTTGCTGGAATTTAAGAAGGATTTTTCTAATCACTAGCCACTTTATTCTTGATCATTCAAAATCTGGATGAGAATTTTCTTGAAAGTCTTAGACAAATATATTTTAAAAGCAATTCTATATAGGGAACATAAGTTATTATGCCATACATAAGCATAAAAATGCTTTCATGAGCTCAGTTACACTTAATGAATTTGAGACTTAGACAAGTTTAAGCAGAGTAGGCATAGAAATGTTTCAAAGATACGTTGTAATTGACAGTCAGATGTGACAAAAGAAACTTGTAATTGACAGTCAGATGTAGTGACAAAAGAAACACTAGACTTGGAGTTAGGAGGCCTCTGTTTGAGACTTGACGTTGCCATTACTTTGTAAGGATCCTTGAGCAAGTGATTTAAATTCTCCAAGTCTTAGTTATTTGTAAAATGATGCCAGACTGATATTACTTCCCTTGTTTTATTATTGCAAGGTTGTTCTGAGGACCAAGTTAAGGAACAGGTGACAAAGTTACAGTGATGTACAAATGGTTGCTGTTATTATGGCAGCATCTAATGTAATAAGGGTGAATGTCATCCTGAGCTGTTAATAGGTTAGATTTTCCTTTAGAATGGCTCTGCTGTTTAGTAATTTGGTGCTTTGGGCCAAGGCACCATAATCTTTTTGAACTTCAGTATTAAAGTTCAAATATTCTCATCTGTATGAAATGATTAATATCACAGAGTTGTGAGAATTACATTAATGTAGATGGTATTTTTAATTTTTGTAAAATAGTGATGGGGTAGGACTTATTATCTTGAACGAATTTCAGCAAGTTAGAAAAGAAATAGCCAGAGATTTTTTTTAATCTGTTCCCAAACATCTTAATAAGATAAATTACTCATAGAATGATAGAATGCTGGAAGAACCCTTTGAAGGTTATTTGTCTTCTTCTGGTCATTTTAAGACAACGATTACCTCCTAATATTTTTGTCAATTCTGCTCTGTTTATATGCATGGAGAATAACACTGTCACCAGCATCATCAGTTGTAAAGGATAGCAACTGTCTCTCAATCACAATAGATAACAGATTTCTGAAAATGTAAAGCCATGTCAGAGAAGAACTCTGGAAGGTAGTATTGGGCTGTGAAAAGAATCTGGGCTTTGTTGTAAAAAGTTGAGATGGAATCCTGCTCCTGTCAGTTACTAGTTTGTGGCAGTGGGAAATTTACTTAGTATTTTGTGGGCACATAACTATACTGTTTTTTGTTTGTTTTAATCATTTAGGCTATGTCTATGTCTATACGTAAACATGACTGGCTCTCCATTTTTACATATCATTCTTTGGATCTGAGACACGTTTGATTTTTATGTTATTTATACTGATGATTCTTGACCTTCTATTTTTTGTCTCAAATTAGAGACTGGGGATTACAATAGTGATCTCTCAAGATTGCAGGGGGGCTTATGGCAAATCAGTGTCTTGGAGTCAGATGTACTTTAAAAAGGCTTCCTTTTTAAGGCTGGTTTAGGGACTTACGTATGAGCTATAATTTTTAAAACTATAGTTCTTTTGGGTTACATGTCATGTTTTTCTTCTATTGGTTGATTTTGTACAGTTGAATTAACCTATATTGGTTTCTAAAAAATTATTTGAAAACTGGACAGTATTTTAATGTGAAATTGTAAAATAGTTTTAAGTATATTCTCATGAGAAGAAGAGCTCTTCTAAAGAAAATAATAGGAAAATAATATTTTATCATTGATCCAGTAAAAAAAATGCAAAGAAAATTTATGTTCACCATCAAGACTAAAGACCTTTGTGTACTTTTTAAAACACAGGGTTGAGAGATTTCATAGTTCGTATATTAAGTTTATCTTTGACTTACTGAAAATATTGTTTTCATCTTTATTGGGTGTCCTGGAAAAATACCCGAGTTGATCCTTAAATTTGAAAAAAGAAAATTCAATACCAGATATTTAGTTCTGGATTCTAATGGTACTAGACTAGAAAATAGAAGATTGATAGGTAAAGAAAATAATATATGAACATAGAAGTGCATGATTCAGTGTTCATTTTCTGTCATTTTGCAACAGTTCAACTTTGTGACATGTGTTTCTTTCTTTCTTTTTTTGTTAAATAAATGAAAAGAATTTATCCCTTGATCATCTGTAACATAGTTTCATTGTAACCACTAGTCTGGGCTTTCACTTGAATGTTTTTTATATGAATTTATGTGGAGATGCTTTGCATTTTTCTAAATTTTGGCTACACTAATTAGAGAGTGGATATTACAAAAAACTGACAGGCATTTTTAAAATATATTAAATGAATTGGTTAGGAAAAGGGATACAAGTATGTAATTTTACATTTTTCAACTTGTTTTTACATTGCCCTTTAGAATGTTTAATATTTTGTAATGAAAGTATGTGTTTTTTCTCTTTTTTTCCGAAAAGAAAACAATCAGGTAAAAATCTGAGAAATGTTTTCAGTTGTCCAAGGCTAATGTTGACTTTAATAGGTCTAGGTCTTCATGGTTGACAGCTGTAGATAATTAGCTTTTTCTTTCTTAACAAAGAAAGCAAATGGAGCTGCAAGACATTCATTGCCTTTTCTGTCATCATCATAATAATGTATGTATTTAACTCCTGCAGTTCCTTAAATTGATTTAGTGCTAAGCTGCCTACATTACGTATAATAGGAGTGACAAGTGAAAGCTGCAGCACATATTTGCGTGGCAAAAGGGAGCAGTGATTGACAGCAAAGTTTCTCTCTACAAGAAATAGCAGTGTTGTGGAGCTCAAAAAGGGCCAGATACATAATTCTTAAAATTGTAGAGCAGATTCATGAAATGAATTTTAAAAAGTGATTGCCACTTGGTGTATTTGAGTGTCTTTGTGTTTTTGGCTCCGGGTGAGGGGCACAGATGGACAGAATCTCACCTGACTGCTGAATATCAATAAATTCCGTTTAAGCATGTTAGTATTTGTTGTTTAAGAATACTTACAAATTATAGATCAAATTATGACTCTGTACTCAGTGAAAATTTGCTTCAGCTGTAAATGATTCACTGTATTTGAAGAAGCTGAATAATACATCTATTCAGTTAAGGATTTTGAAGGCCCTAAATTGAGTTATTTTTCAGGGAAAAATACCCATTTTTTACATGTCTATAAAACTAGAGGTATCATTTCTGGAAAGGTAATCACATAGGATTGGTGGATTTTTTTGTTCATACAGTGGCTAAATGTGATCATCTTTCAAAAATACTCAAAATAATATTCTGGCTTTCATTTGTTCCCATGACAGAAGCCAGGGTTGGAAGGACCCTTGGTGATTGCTGCTGCATGATGCCCTATGATGAGCCTAGAATGTTGGGCTTCATATTATACCATGGAAATGTTTCTTATTTTGTTGACAACTCTGTGTCTGTGGGAGGCAGGGAGGGGAAGCCCTGTGTGTGCTTGTACACTGGCAGCCTCTACTGGCCATTTCAAAGAGCAGTATTGACTTCTCTTCTTTCCATTCCAGGTTACATATGCTTTTACTTGGGCTTAGCTCTTACTTCTTTGGTCCTCACCCTCTTTGTTATCCCCTTTTGAAGACTAGTTTTCTGTTGGATGTCTTGATTTATAATTATTAAAGAACTACATATTCTTTAGATTTAGCTATATAAGCTCTCCTAGTGGTTTCCAGGAAGTAGGCATAAACTGTTACTGGGCTTTATGGATATGAATACCTCTGGGGGTTAGATAGAGGGTGGTGTCTAGACTTTAAGTCTAGATAGAAAATGATAAGTATTTGTAACTAAAAGATCCAAAGATGATAGTAAACTCTGGATTATTTTGTTGTAGGGGTAGAGACTTGTAAAATGTTTTATCTCTAGTATCTTTGACTTTGGGCAATAATTTGACCACAGTAGATGATTTCCTCAACAAAATAGAACCATTTCTTGACTTTTACATTTTATCAGTGGCTCTACTTACTAATCACCTAGTTATCTTTGAATCTCTTGGCATTTTTAAACAAGACATCTAATTGAATCTTTTTATACAAAGTCTCTTATCCAATGGCTTCCATTATTACTGCTACCACTAATTCCTAGATTATTACAGTTACTATAGGTTGGTACAAAAGTAATTGACAAAAGCCACAATTACTTCTGTGCCAACTATACTAATAGCTTTCCTTCCTTCCATGTTCTTTACCTTTTAATTCAACCCATACAACCTTGCCATATGCATTTGACTAAAACATTGCTTTTATTGCATCACATTTTTTTCCTTTAACAATTTATTGTTTGCTTGAGAAAATGAAAGGACTAAAGGATATAGCCAGTAGAATGGGACAAGGAGCATGGAGCTAGGAATAGGAGGATGTGGGATTTTTGCTTTTGTTTTGGCTATATGACCTTAAGCATATACATATACCTTCCTGAGACTCTATTTTTCTATTATTTAAAATCATTTGTTGCCAAGATTGGTTGAAATAATGTTATATGAAATTGCCATCAGTTCGTTAGAATTCTGTTTTCCCACTACAGAGTAAAAAGGCAAAATGTCTTAGTTTGGAACTTCTTTCCAAACTGCTCATTTCTATACTGTGCCTGGCATATAATAGGTACTTAATAAATGCTGTTTGAATAAATTCTATACTTCCAATCGTGTATTTCTCTCTAATTTTCCAACTCAAATATGTTGTCTCTACTCTGACCACTGAAAATGTTGTTCACATCATCACGGCTACATCATTCTCCTGTTCTTTGCCCTGGTAAGAAATTGTCCTCCACTTTTTTTTCAAACCCTGTTTTTTAGGAATAGTCAAGTCCCCCTATCTCCTTTGAGTCCACCTTTGCTTTTGCTTTTTTCCACCATAGCAATACTTACTATCTTTACCACCCACCACTCTATTTTGAGATATATAGTATCTTGTATTATTCATAAAAATGTCCTGTTGGTATACCTTCTCTTCTCTGCATACTGGAAACTTCTGCAGAACAAGAAAAATAGCTTTGATTTTTGTAGTCACTCTTTAAGGATATTTTCATCGAACCTGTAATATATCCAGATTAACATATGGGCCGGGTGTGGTGGCTCACGTTTGTAATCCCAGCAATTTGGGAGGCCGAAGCAGGTGGATTACATAAGGTCAGGAGTTCAAGACCAGGCTGGCCAACATGGTGAGACCCTGTCTCTACTAAAAATAGATAAATAAATAAAAATTAGCTGGGCATGGTTGGGCATGCCTGTAAACCCAGCTACTCAGGAGGTTGAGGCAGGTGAATCACTTGAACCTGGGAGGTGGAGATTGCAGTGAGCTGAGATCTTGCCACTGCACTCCAGCCTGGGCAACGGAGTCAGACTCTGTTTAAAAAAATTAAAGAAAAACAGATTAACATATGATAAGAAATGGTTTATGTTTGCCGCAAGATTAATAGAACGAGGATTGGTAGATTGTTAGAAGTGAGATACTAAAATGCTGTTAGACTACTGATACTCTGATTTGTAGGGATAAAGAATTCAGATTGTAAGGGTTTTGGGGAAAGTTCCCCTACGGAGAAGAATGACCTGCATATTACTATGAATTAGTGATTCTTCTATTTTAATAAAGCACCCCTTTAAAATGTAGATGCCTTAATTAGGAACAAATCCTTATATACCAGTATTGTTTCCTTGTGAATATAAATAAAGTATAAAAAGGCATAGAAATCATAAGGGTAAGAGAGACACTTATTTTTCACCAATACCTTTTGAATTTTTTTTTTTTTAGTATTTACATTTTTACCTGTTCTAATCTGACAAGCTAGAACTGTTCAAATCTAACAAGTTGGGAATGTTTAAGCCATCCAAATCTAACATCTTGGATGAGTAAATTATCAAACATTCCCACCAGTGTAAAAGTCTTCAACATATGTTTAATTGCTTTTATTTTTAAAATCATCTTTATTGGGTTGTAATTTACTTACAGTATAATTCACCAGTTTTAAGTGTACAATTTGATGAGTTTTGGAGATGTATACAATTGTGTTCTACCATTACAATCAAGTATGGATCATTTCCATCACCCCCAGAAGTTTGTTCCTGCCCTTTTGTAGTCAGTCCTTTGCCCCATCTCTTTGCTTCTGGCAGCCACAGATCTGCTTTATTATTACTACAGTTTTGCCGTTTCTAGAATTTTATATAAATGGAATCATGCAGTATGTAGTTTTTGTATGTGGCCTTTTTTAGATTTTACCTGAACATGTATCAGTAGTTTGTTCCTTTTATTGCTGAGCAGTAGTTCACTGTGTGGCTATACCACAATTTGTTTATTCTGTTTACTATTTGGTGGAATTTTTCTTTTTCAGGGTTTAGCTATTATGAATAAGGCAGTTATGCAGACACAGTGTTATGCAGTATAAGTGTTTTTATGGACATATGTTTTTATGTTACTCAGATAAATGTGTACAAGGCAATTGCTGAGTCATATGATAAGGGTGTGTTTTAATTTTTATAAGTAACTGCCAAACTCTTTCCCAAAGTGGCCGTACCATTTTGCATTCCTACCAGTTGCACTACATTCTTGTCAACACTTGGTGTTAGCAGTACTTTTTATTTTAGCTATCATTCTAATGAAGGTGTAATGTTAACTCATTACAGTTACATTACTTTGTATTTCCCTAAAATGATTAATTTTTCGAGCATTTTTTCCAAGTGTTTTTGGTTATTTGCATATATTCTTGTGTAAAGTGTCCAAACTATTTCCCTATTTTTTAGTTTCATTTTTATTTATGTAGGCAGGAGTGCAGTGTCATGATCACAGCTCACTGCAGCCTTGACTTCCCAGGCTCAAACAATCCTCTCACCTCATCCTCCTGAGTAGCTGGAACCATAGGCATGTACCTCTATGCTCAGCTAATTTTTAAAATTTTTGTAGATACTGGGGACTCCCTATGTTGCCCAAGCTGGTTTTGAACTCCTAGGTTCAAGCATTCCTCCTGCCTTGGCCTACTAAAGTGTTGGGATTATAAGCATGAGCCCCATTACCCAGCCCCTATTTTTTAAAAAACAGTTTTTTGTCTCCTTCTTACTGAGTTCTGTATATGTATTTACATACTCTGAATACAAGTCCTTGATCAGAAATGTTTTCTAAATTTTTTTTCCAAGTCTGTGTGCTTGTGCTTTCATTTTCTTAAGTGTGCCTTTTCAAAGAATAAGTCTTTAGTTTTGATGAAACCCAATTTATTGATTTTTTATCTTTTTGTGCTTTTTGTGGAGTGTTAAAGATTATTATCTAACTGAATATTAGATTGCCTTTTGTATTCTTCTAGTAGCTTATAATCTCATTTCTGGGTTTCTGATACATTTTGAGTTAATTATTGTATATGATATGAGGTGTCTTATCTTTCCAAATGGGTATATGATTGTTCCAGATCCATTTGTTGAAAAAGACAATAACTTTCCGTTTAATTACCTTAGTGTTTTCATTGAAAAATCAATTGACCATATGTATGTGTGGGTTTATTTCCATTCCATTATTTTAATTACTATCTTTATTATAAAGGTAGTAATTAAAATAATGGAATGGAAATAAATATTTTCCTTATTATTGTAAGGAAATAATATTTTTATATAATAAAAATTATTATATAAAATGTCTTAACTGTAAGACTATAAAGTTTTGTAGTCTTACAGTTAAGACATATATAAGTCCTCCCACTTTCTCTTGTGTTTCAAAATTGTTTTGGCTACTTTATGTTCTCTACATTTTCATATAAATTTTTAAAAGCCTACTGGGATTTTGACTGGACTTGTATTGACTCTTTAGATCTGTTTCAAGAAAATTAATATATTAAACAATATTGGATGTTATGATCCAAGTACATGATATCTCTCTTTCTTTACTTAGGTCTTTACTTTCTCTTACCAGTGTCTTGTAGTTTTTAGTGCATAATTCTTGCATATATTTTTGTTAAGTTTATTCCATTATATATTTAGCACTATCTTAAGTGATATCATATGCTCTTGTGATGCTAGCAATGCAATATTAGCAATGCTAGTATTGAAATACAATATGACTAGTTTTGAAGTATGATTCACTTTTTATATTTTGACCTTGTAACATTGTAATGTTACCAAATGCACTATTACTAATAGCTTTATTTATTTAATTTTTGGTAAGCTCTTAAAAATTTTCTGCATAGACAGTCATGTCTGCAAATAAAGTCAGTTTTTACTACTTCTTTTCTAATTTATCTGCCTTTGATTAATCTTTCTTGCCTTATTGCATTGATTAGGATCTACAGTGTTAAGTAAAAAGAGGATATCTTTTGCCCTCTTATATTAGAAAGAAAATATTCAGTCCTTCCTTAGTAAGCATGATGTTAGCTATAGTTTCTTTCTGGCTGCCTTTTATTAGGCTGAGGAAATTCCCTTAAACTCCCAGTTTGCTGAGGGTTATTTTTGAATGAATATTAAATCGAGATTATTTTATGCTTTTTATATTAATCTGTTAATCTGGTAAAATACCCTGATTGATATTTTTATGATAAAGCAACCTTGAATTCTGAGATAAATCCCATCTTGTCATTATCTGTTTATATGTATGTTTCTGGGTTTGATAGGATTTGGTTACAGTTATTTTGTTATTTGTCTTCCTAAGGGAGCTTGCACTGTAGTTACCTTTTCTTGTAGAATGTTTGTCATTTTTTTCTTTTTTAAATCTGGGTAACATTGGTCTCATAAAATGAGTTGGGGACTGTTACCCCTTTTATTTTCAGGAAGAGTAAACCCAAACTTAATTTTGAGTTGGAAAATACAAAAGTTCACTTGGGCCACTCAAACAACTTATTTCTTGTGACTGAAATAAGAAACATTTTAATATGTATTAAAGGGTATGTTCTCCCTTCCAGATATCTCCAAATGATTATGTGTATTTAAAAACAAAATAGCTTATGTAGGTATGCTTATGTAGGCATTTGTAAAAATTGTTATGCAAATTAAAATTTAATATCTTTGGATGTTAATTTAGTATCAATAAACCATAGGTATAGTATATGAAAATATATTCAGAAATGTTAGTACTTATGATTTTGTTTTTGTTAATATAAACATTTTGTGAAATCTCTTGTATAGTCTCATTAAGTCATACTTTGTTTATATTTCAACTTAACAGACTTGTCAGTGGTAATTGTTATGTTACATTAAATTTAAAAAATCCTTTTTCTAGCACAATATTTTTCTACTAACAGTTCTTTATGGCAACAAACTATTCCTTGAACATGCAATATAGTTCTTAAATTGTATCCCATTTAGATGAGAAACTGATAGATGTATTTAGATTGCTTAGTCACTGATTTGAGTTGACCTCATTGCATGACTTTTTTACATGGTGGTGTCAAAACTGTTCTATTTTCATCCAAAGCACATTCTGTGAACTTTAGGATTAGGATGACAAATACCATCTACCATCTAACATGGTATCTGTTAAAATTGTTTTGGTGGATTGGGAAGCTGAATTAAATGAATAAAAATGGTGAACTTTATTGAGTGATAAACGTGAAACTCAATTTATGTTTTTATGTGATGAAAGTAGTTTGTTGCTGTCTTT
>NW_016107542.1:1893915-1906295 GCF_001604975.1 Cebus imitator | reverse complement strand
CAATCATTTAATATCGTTTGCATTGCATTCACAGTTTCTGTGTTAACCACTTATGTAATTTATCAAATTGCACATTTGGAGATGTAAGGGGAAAACTTGTTTTAGGTAATACTCTATGTATCAGTTACCCATTACATGATTTTTTTCACCATTATTTGCAACTTCACACATCTTGTAGTTTTCTATGTAGTCTCTCTATGCAGTCTACTTCAGCTTCTAGTGCTGTACATATCTATATCTTCTGGGTGGGACTGCCCATGATCCATGAGCTTGGGGTCAAGCATAAACTGTGTAGCACCTGAGGTGGACACTGATTTGGTCTCTGCTTCAGAGCTGAGTTATGTTGGCAAAGGCAATGAATGTTGTTTCAAGACGTGAGTTGTTTTTCCAGATACTTCTATTTGGGCAGAGGATCCTAGCTTAGTTTTTTCCTTAGGTTGAGGAAGTGACTCCTTTTTGTTGCTTTTTGTCCACGGTGATTTAACTGTTTCAAAAATTTGCTGGCTTGTAGCATATATATTTTTCCCTGTTACCTTAGCAATTATTACCGACTGAACTGGGTAGCAAACAGTTGCTCCTAAAGTGGCCAGTCCCAGAGGATAAGTAATTTTCTTAAACTTAGAACCTTTTCTCGCTGAAACCAAGCCCACCAATCCTGAAACTGTAATAACTCCCATTTTCGGAAGAAAATCTTGAGGAGGATTCTTCAGATAGACATAAGCATCTTTTCCAAATTGTACTGTATCCATTATCCCATTTTTCACAAAGACATAAACACCTTTGCACCAGCTAACATAACGACCAGTTGCAGTGCGGACAGAAGCAAAGCCCATTTGTAAATGACCAGGCTGCTCTTCAACATATTTAGACTGGAGCGGTGGTGCTGTATATATGGGGAGCTGCTCTGGTTTCACTAGCTGCTTTTTGGATTCCTCTTCTTTGGTTGCATGTACACTTACAGATGCATAAATCAGACCTGTAGGCACGGTTGTCAGTTTTCCCATCCTGATCGCCGCCATGTCTACGACCCTTTCGGCCAAGGTCTGTTGCTGTCTTAAGAGCTTTATAAACGTTTGCAACATATATTTTGTCAATCTAATTTAAATAAATATTATATTAAATAAATATTTTAAATGTTAATGAAGATAAAAAAATAAATAGAATCTCAGCAATGAATGTTAAAAATGTACTAAGAATTGTCAGATTTTATAAATTTTGATAATCTGTCATAAGAAAAATAATCTGTGAGAACATTAAATACGTTAGAGTAAGAATACAGGAGAAGTATTGAGAGACGTTTATAGTTTTCTTTTGCACATGTAATGAAAATGTGTTGTTTGTTAGGAAATTGGTTAAGCGATTAGGGAAACATTGTCTTTTCTTACTGTAGAAATAGAAGCATGTGTACTTGGAAATGTCAAGAAAATCGTTAACAGTGTTTAGAAGCTTTTTTTGATAGTGGGCATGTGTAGCCTATAACTAAACCTGGAATGGGGTTGGGATGGGGTTAAGGGAGGTAAGGTACTAGCTCTATGCGTCTGTGAAATCCTGCTTCATTTAAAGTAGACAAAAATGAGCTAAGTGATATGTATAAGGTTTTACAACCACTGAGTTTATCAATTTCAAGTTTAGTGCTAAGAAAAGTAAAATTAAACATTGAAAATTATATTTTTTAAAATGTTGGTTTATCTTATTTATTTGATTAGTATAAGGTAGAGGAAAACTGGGCAAATATCAGGGTGATAATTGTTTTATGGAACAAGGACTTTTTAAAAATAATATGAAATCTATTATGTGATATTAAAATATTAGATTATTTAATAATCTATGTGTAGATTCAGGAGTAAGAGTATTTGTGTTCTCCAATTGGTGCTGATTTAATTTACATCTCAAAAAAAATTGAGCATTTTAGTATAATTTAATTTGTAGAGCCCAGAATAGATTTATTATCTTTTCTAAGTACCTGATATGCAACTTTTAGGTTTTACTGGCCCCTGCCTTCCCCTTCCATCATCTAATTGGTCACATTCGCTATGATAAAGCTGATGAATTCGTGTATTCATATCTAAGTTGGGTTGTAAGCCTGAGTAATGGTAGAAGGCAAGAGGAAGATCCCTGACCAGAGTCCTTTGATATGTAACCAACCATCTTTTGAAGTTGAACATTTGTTATGATAAATTTTTTTTCTCCGTCATATCACTATATCAGTATTTAAAACTCTTTTCCTTGATTATAAAAGCAACACAAGTATTATGAAGAGAAAAGGAACTACACCCATACTCTCACCATTCATGGATAACATACATAACCTTCTTTAGGTAAAGAACTTTGCTGGAAGCTTTCCTCTTTTAAATTCTACCTTCTTTCAAACTATAATTTATTCTGAGTAAAATGGATAAGAATGTAGTAGGATGAAATAACTAGGGGCTGAAGTGATACTTCAAGAGAAGATGGAGAAGGAAAAGAATTCCTATGAAATTACTGACATACAGAACAAAAAGGGAAGAGCAAAACAAAAAAATCTGACCCTCATGAGTATGTCTATAGAAATGTAAAGTTATATAAATAAGTGTTGTTTTATGTTATGTATACTTTCACTTATTATTCATAAAATTTATTTTGATTCAGGTAGCTTTTTAGTTAGCTCACTGCATCCAAATGTAAAACAGCGTCTTCATGATAGAGGAGTGCCCAGTTAGTGTGCCAATTTTACGTGTTCCAGTCCTTTATTCTCAGAATTTAATCAGTAGGATCTTTTCCTGAAACTTACCACGTGTCTTCTACTTTTCACAGATGTGATTGGGGTAGAAATTCTTCCTGTTTATTTGAATAAGAACCCTTTGGTAAAATTCCTTTGATTCTGAGATAACTAGATGAAATGTGTTGCATAAATCATGTCACAGCAAACAGTTGTCACCTGGCACTAGAGCTTGATGAAATTTAAAAGTGTTGGCTCATTGCCTGTAGTGTTCAGTTACAGTTCTATAGAAAGTCTGTTTGTACAGATGAAGCAGTTCTTGGTGTAATGCAAGATTCATCTCTCAAGTGATAGGGCGTGTGTGAGTTTATTCCAGAGATCTTTACTCTGAGCTCCCAAGACATACTCAGAGAGGCTTTGTTTTAATTTCTTGTTGCTCTCCCTTTGGCACACTTATAAGAAAATGAACAGATCTTAAATTTGGTGAAATTCTTAGCATTTATTTAGTTCAGTGTCTGTTGCAAAGCAGGAATGTTTTCAATACTATTCTTGGCAGATAATCAAATTTGAGTTTTAAGATGCCACTTTTATCTGCAGCTACTTATTCCCTCTCAGCTCTTGTCTTTACTTTCTTCTACTACCAAAATTTCTACACCCATCTTTACTTACTGGCAGTTTAGTCTTATACTTACCCTTTTCTTACAGAATAATAAGATCTATCAAGCATATGTAGAAAAAGGGTAATGAACCCAGGTTCATTGACTCAAGAAGAAACTATAACTATAGGACTATATTCTTTACACTGTGCCAAACTTTATTCCTAAAAGCTGCATTAGATTTTGCCATTCCCAGACTTTAAAACCTTTGTCAACTGTAGGAAAACATACAGATTTTTGTGTCATGAAACAAGTGTATGTCTGTTTAAAAAAAAACACTTTGTTTCTATTTCCTACCCTCATTACTCTTCTACTCGATAGGTAAATTCTGATGTTTCTGATCTGAATCCTTTTATTTGTTTGTGCCCTTGTAAAACATGTAGATTTATTTTGTGTACAGACAAATACTGGAGTTGCATGTATTTTAAATTTGCATGCTTGTGTTATGCTGTAGACATTTTTTTATTTTGACCTCAGCACTGTTTTAAAGATCTGTCTATGTCATTGGGCATACCTCTGGATTGCTACTCCTAACTGCTGCATAGTATTCTATAGAGAGCATTTGCTTCATTTTATTTTATTCTATCTATCGGAGACTTATATTACAAGGCCTTTTTTTTTTTTTATAACTGACCCCGTATTTCTAAGCTGTCTCTTGAAATTACACTTCATGCACCTTAAGTCCTAGCTGCATGAAGCCCATCATTCCTGTATGAAAACAATGTACTTTTTCATATTGCCATACCTTTGCACATGCTGTTCCCTAGGATACTTCCAGTCTTCTAATGGCTGCTTCCTCACGACTCAATTCAGATGTCGTTTCCTTGATGAAGACTTAAGCAGCTATTTCATGCTTGAGCTAGTTGCTCTGTACTCTGCTCACACAGCACTTATTTTTATCTTGGTATTATAGAAGCCTACAATTCCACCTAGCAGCCTATATTTCTGTCTAGATTCCTTGAAGACAGGGACCAGATAGATCTTAGGTATCTTTGTATGCTTTAGTTTAGTAAATTGCATGTAGATGGCCATCAGTAAAACATTCATTGAATGAATGAATGCGTGGAGTTCCTTAAAGTGAAATAGTGACTATATAAGCAAAATTAGTCTCATAAGTAAGAAGAGGTTGGGACACAAATACAAATGTAGTATAAAACTGAGAGAATGGCATACAGGAAACTGAATCCTAAAATGCATTGAGGCTTATAAGGATAGTAAGTACTGGAACATATTATGTTCAGATCATGAAAGAAACATAATAATAAAAGAATAAACTACTGATTGAGACAGATGTAATACTGGATAGTGGAGTGAAGGCAGAGTTATGGAACTCCTGGGTTTTTAATTTCTCTATCAAAAGAAAATGATATTCAAGTTCAGTAAAGATGACTAATGACAGTGGCAAGGGAATTAAAGTTAAGGAAGGCAAAGCAATGATGAGAAAACACTTTTTTGCTCTCAACTGGTTAATGTCCTAGGATTAAATGACTTGCAGATATGAATGGTTAGGTAATCTTTGAACCATTATGACCAGTAACAGAGATGCCAGAAGACTAAAGATCATGCAGATACTGTTTTTATTTTCAAAAAAGAGAGGAAAGGTAGAATTCTGCTATTATAAGATTAGTGGGTTTTATGTTTATCCTTGGGACAATTCCTTTTTTGTTGTTGTTAAGTTGGAGTCTTGCACTGTTGTCAGGCTGGAGTGCAGTGGCACCATCTCTGCTCATTGCAACCTCTGCCTACTGGGTTCAAGTGGTTCTCCTCTTTCAGCCCCTCAGGTAGCTGGACTATAGGTGTCTGCCACCATGCTCGGATAATTTTTGTATTTTTCGTGTAGGTGGGGTTTCACCATGTTGGTCAGGATGGTCTCAATCTCTTGACTTTGTGATCTGCCTGCCTCAGCCTCCCAAAGTGCTGGGATTATAGGTGTGAGCCACCGCACCTGGCCCTTTGGACAATTCATTAACTGATTATTAGACAGATACTTGTGAGGACTTACCTAGAAAAGGAGCAGTCTTCAAGGGACCACATGGGCTCACTGGGAGTGTGTCATGTTAAACATGTGATTTTTTTTTCCCCATGTAGGTTGAGTAAATTGAATTTAGCAATGTTTCAGGCAAAGTGTCTCATGATATGTTTATGAAATATTTAATAGATGGCCAAATTAGGAGTTGGGTTATTGGGCCGGGTAAATTAGTGGATGATTGAAATAATTTGATGAATCATTTGATGTCAGCTTGGAGAAAGGTATTTCTAGTGACATGGCATGGTCGTTTTTTTCACTCTGTTCTATTAATCATTGTTATCACGGACTTGGATTAAACAGGCACATCACATTTTGCATATCACATAAAGCTGGGAGCAAAAGCTAATAGTTTGGCTCAGGGAATTAGGGTTGAAAAAGCTTAGTCATCTGAAATGATTGGCTGAAACTAAGATGGTCTGTAATAATGATTAAAATTTTGCATATAGGTTTGTCAAATTATCAAACTAGCCACGAATCAAGTGGATGTGTTTTAAAAGAAGTTCATATGAAGAGACCTGGGTAGTTGTGGTTTAACTGTCACTGCCATGTCCCACAGTGCCAGAGTTTGAATGTGTCTTCCCCAAAAGTGAGATTTGAAAACTTAAGGGCCAATGTGATACTATTAGAGCGCAGGATCTTTAAGAGGTCATAAGGTCATGAGGGCTCCTTCCCTTGTGAATGGGAGTAAGACCCCTATAAAAGCAACTTTCACAGCCTTCGGGAGCTCCTTCTTCTGCCATGTGAGGACACAGTTTTCCTCTACTCTGGAGGATGCAGCCCTCACCAGACAACCAAACCTGGCGACACCTTGACTTCCAGCCAAGAATTGTAAGATATTAGTTTTTGTTCTTTGTAAATTACCCAGTCTCAGATATTGCTCTATCAGCACAAACTGAAAACACAAGTGTAGACTGTTTTAATAGAAGTGAAGTACTTGGAATGGGGAAGAGCAGTCTCTGTACTGATGAGAAGATAACATTGTATTCATTTATGGTTTCCAGGTTTTAAGAGGTATCTGGGAACTTTATCATAAAAAATATTTTGAAGAATCAGAATGGTTTTTTAACATAACTTTTGTGTGTGTAATGTAGAGAAATTATTAGAATAATAACTTTTCAAATATTTAAAGATGGAAAGAATTAACCTAGTTCCATATTTGCTTAGCTTTTAAATCACGTATATACTTGCAGGCTGGGAATTGTGCCAAGCATTGGGGATATAATAGTGACTAAAAACAGAAAAACTGACCTCCTTTTTACACTTTATGGCACCGACAGTCTGATGGAAAAGGCAGACATTAACCAAGTAATTACATAAATAAATGTAAACTGCAACGATGGTAACTTCAAAGAAGTAGAGGTATATGGTGCCATGAGAAAGAGTATATAGTAGGAGCATTTGATTTACTTAGTAAGGGAAGAGAAGGGAAGGCTTGCCTGAAAGTAAGAAAGAATATACATTGACTAGGTGAAAAGGGGTCGAGAGGGATCTAGGGTGAGCAAGCATGGTGCTTAAGAAAAACAAAAAGCCTGTCAATGATCACAAAATCTGCTCTAAACCTGAAAAGGTAGGAAGGGATGAGGTCACTCATTCTTTAAAGACCTTGGTAAAAAGTCTGTTCCTTATCTAGAAACAGTGAACAACAGTTGCTGGTCTTACATAGAAGACTTCCTGGTTTAAATTTGGGAAGATACCTCTAGCTACAGAGTAGGGAATTGACTAGAGAGGATTTGATAAACCACCTAAGGAAGAATTCCAGTTAGGTGTACAAGGGGACATTGTGCTGCAAGAAATGGGACTTGTCAGGGAAAGTGGAATTCAGTCCTGCAGATCAGGTGGGAGACAATAAAGATACATTTAGGGGCAGGAGACTTGGGTATCTCAGTTTTACCATTCATAGCTTAGTAGCTTTGTGTAAGTCACATTATTTCTGTGCCCGTGATTGTGCCACATTTTTCTCATAGGTTTTGTCAAGATTAGATGATTTTATATACATATGAATGGCATACAAACTGTGAATCGTTATATAAAATGAACGATTTGTGGGGAAAAAAAAATTGTCAAACATAGCCATTATTGAACAGGGTAGCCTAGTCATAGAATGGGATTTCTTCAGTGGTTCCTACTCTTACCTAGTTGGAATAGATGATTCTTTAAGATTTTTATCATTGTAGTTTCAGATTTCCATATCTCTTCCCAGTTGCCTTGGAGCATTTATTAACAAGGAAAACCTAAATATTTATAGCAGGTCCATGCTTTTTAGCTTTCTAGTGGCAACCAAGTAGCTTGATGTGATTTGAAATCAGTTTTACACATGCTCTTTCCCTTATGTGTGATCTCAGACATAAGACGCAATTTAAGGAATCTTGTAGCAAAACCTAAAGGAAAGAATTAGAACTATTAAAAAATTCCCAGTATATCTTTTGGTAAGGTAGAACATACATATCTGAAGTTGGATTCAAATACATAGAGATATACATGTATTTCTTCCCTTGAGTATTGCCTATGTGTATGTATCTATTTATGCAAAGGTATGCAAATACAGGTCCTGTGAGTCGAAATATACCTTTAGTTTTTGAAATGGTTTATTTTACAAACCAAGATAAAATAGAAATCAGGATAAATACATTGTTTAGCTACTTTTTTGAGACAGGAAAGGAACGACATTCCTAAATCATAGCAAAGAGCTCGTATAGGTAACATTATTTATTCACATGTTTGTGCACATAAAATCCGCTCACATATTCATTTGAACAGCTAATATATTTATATGTACTACTATAACCTGAGTTTTTACTAAAATCATTTATATATGTTACCACTAATCTCAAAAACCTATCCCCAAGTTACATGTGGACATACCCTTTTACAGTGAACTAAGACAAAAGGCCAGGTTGCATCTATCTTTTAAAAATCTAAATTTATGCCATCTTTTGGGATAATGCCTTAAACATGTTTTATATAACCTCTTGGATTTTTTGTTTCTTTATTATTAGACTTATTCAATTTTTTTTTTTTTTTTTTTTTNTTTTTAACAGAGTCTTGCTTTGCTGCCCAGGCTGAAGTGCAGTGGCACAATATTGACTCACTGCAACCTCTACCTCCTGGGTTCAAGTAATTCTCGTGCCTCCGCCTCCCGAGTAGCTGGGATTACAGGCATGTGCCACCATGCCTGGCTAATTTTTGTATTTTTAGTAGAGACAGGGTTTCACCCTGTTGGCCAGGCTGTTCTCGAATTCCTGGCCTTAAGTGATCCTGCCTTGGCCTCCCAAACTGCTGGGATTATAGGCATGAGCCACTGGGCCCAGCCACAATTATTCATTTCTAAGTAGGTATGACTTCTGCATGTGTCTTTGGATTTAGGACATTTCTATGCAGAAGAAATATTGTTCATTCTAGTTATTTAGTGATAAGTGTTTATTTTCCTAATAAACTAGGAATAATAATTGCTGAAAACTAATTATACTTGGGGGTTGTTTACACTTGGAAGTTGCTTCTGGATCCATAGCTGAGTAGAAGACATGACAGAGTGTTAAATCAGATATCCTCACAGACTTCCATTTACACTGATAATGACCATAATAGATAGGCCTGCCAGTAGGCTAGGAACTTTACATGGGTTTTTATTTAATCTTTCCAACAGTTCTATGGGATATGGGTACTGTTATTCCAGTTTTGCAGATGAAGAAGCTAGGAATTAGTGAGGCTAAATAACTAGTAAATAGAGAGGACTATGTTCCATCCTCAGTTGCTTTGGATTCCAAGGCTGCTATGCTATTTTAAAACAGCTGATTTGGTACAAAAGAACTTGACTGAAATCATTTTAGTCTAATCGCCTGGAGCCATGCTACTTTCTATGGTACCATATTAAAAAAAGGTAATACACAGATAGCAGATACAAAGGTTGAAATCAGAAACCTATAGTATTCCCTCAGAAATAATGGATTTCTTGTTGCTTTTATAATAAGTTTTTAAATAGTGAATGTTTACACATAGTAAAAAATAATTCATATAGCCAGAGTGTCTATAGAGTGCAAAGTATGCCTTCCTCCTGCGCCAGCCTCCTGTTCCCCCACACAGAAGCAACCATTGTATCTAATTTCTGGTTATTCTTCCAAATATGATGTTAACATGAATTTATTTTTATTTTATTTGCCCAGGCTGGAGTGCAGTGGCACAGTCACAGTTCACTGCAGTGTTAAACTCTTGAGCTCAAGCAATCTTCCTACCTCAGCCTCTGTATTAGCTGGGACTAGCAAGCATGCGCCACCAGGCTCAGCTATTATTTTCATTATTTTATAGAACTGGTGTCACCCTATGTTGTCCAAGCTGGTTTCGAACTCCTAGTGTCAAGCAATTCTCCTGCCTTGGCCTCCCAAAGCAGTGAGATTATTGTCTCTAGCCACTGTGCCTGGCCATTAATTGGTTTTTTAAAAAATGGCATTTGAGTATCAATTCCAAAGAAAACTAGAAGAGCCAGATCCTGTACCAGATTGACATCTGAGTGGGCCAAGCTAGAGAAGCCTGGAGAAGGATGTAGATGACACACTTTCAATGATGAGAGTGTCAGATAGAGCGTCAGCATTACCCACCATCCCCATAGGGGTAACAGAAAGCCATCACAGCAGGTTTGCCTGGTTTTATAGATGAGAAAATTGGTTATTTACGTCATGTGGATAGTTGCAGGTAGAGCAGTATTCATATGCAGAAATATGCTTCTCATTTTTCCAATTCCTTCTACAGCACAAGTGACTTGTGGATTTGAGAGTATAATGAAGAACTGTACAATTTAAATTGTACAATTCCAAAATTGACTAAGGGTTTCTACTGGTAAGCCAAGTAGCAAACTTTAGAAAGCCAAAGTTAGTAGAAGATAGTAAAAAACATTTTTAATACTTTTAAAATTTTAGAATAAATTTAAATTTACAGAAAGCATATGAAGATATTAAACAGAGTTCCCATGTACGCTACCTCTGGTTTCCCCTATTATTAATAAGTTTCTCCACTATGAAGTTACTCTTCGGAAGGAAGTCACTATATGCTGCCTACACTTAAGGAGTGGGAAATTGTGTTCCTCCTTTGTGAGGGCTAAGAAGATTATTTGGAATGCTTCTGCACAAGAGATTTCTGTCTCCGTCTGTTTATATATTTTTTCCAGTCAAAATGTATTTGTTATCTTTTTGGGACTTGCGGACTTGCTCTGTTGCCCAGGCTGGAGTGTAGAGGCACAGTTATATCTCACTGCAGCCTAAACCTCCTGGGCTCAAGCGATCCTCCTACCTCAGCCTCCTGAGTAGCTGGGACTACAGGCACACCACCATGCCCAGCTAATGTTTGTAATTTTTGTAGAGATGGGGTTTCACCATGTTGCCTAGGCTTGTCTCAAACTCCTGACCTAAAGTGAACTCACTTCAGCTTCCCAAAGTTCTGGGATTACAGGTATGAGTCACCATGCTCAGCCTCAATCATTTACATATATTAATATGGCTCATGGGTTATATCATTTTTGGGTTATAATCTAGCACTGTAGTATTGCTCAAATTGTTCCAGCTTTGGCCATTAAGAGCTCTTTTAGTTGGCTCCTATATCGCTTTAACATACTTTCATCACTGTGTTTTACTTTGGTTTTCTTTTTTGAGCACTTCCTTGCTTTTCTACACTATGAGATGCTCCAGATTTACTTCTTGTATTTCCTGCTTCACTCCTAGAATCAGCTATTTCTCGTTGGAACTCTGATTCTTTTTACTGGAAAATACTATTGGAAACCAGGATCTGGATGCCAGTTGTAATTGCAGCTCTTTTAAAACCAAATATTGAGTAGACAAAGTTTTAGCTGTTATCCCAGGTAGTACTAAATTAAGTCATTGCAATACTTTATTTAATTTCACTGGAATGTAAAATTTGCCTGAGTGAATTGAATGGAATGATCCTAAGAATTTTTAAGAGAAAATTCTAAGAATTATTATTACTGTTTCTGCTACTTTTTTAGAAAAAATTCTGTTCTTGATATCACTTGATTTGATTTTTTGTGAGTGTCCTTTACCAGAGAACCTGAGGCAAAACTTTAAAACATGATAATTTGAAGCAGGTTGGGATTAACTCTGGGATTTTGGAAAGACTTTAAATTCCATTAGGAAAATTAACAAGCATGTAGTCTGTGAAAGACATATAATTCATATTTATGTAAAGAATAATACTTTCTTCCACAGTCACACATCTAAAATTTTTAAAAAGTTCTTTATTAAAGAAAGAATAGCACTTTCTTTTGTATCACTAAGCATTTCAAATTTGTGTATCAAACAGAGGATTGGGGAGAATGTTTTGTTAAGGAAAGAGAAAAACAAAAAAAAATTAGTAAAAAAGAGAAATGACCTTTGAGCATAGTTAAAATACATTTTAACTATGTTTCATGTTGTTTCAAAGGGACATTCCCTGTTATAGATCTCATCTTTCTGACACCATAATTGAGATTTTCATAATCTGGGATATTTGTACATATATCAGACAATTAATTTTTAGAGGTTTTAAAGGGATTTATTTGTATGTATGTGATTGCAATCTTAGTAGTACTGATGAAACTTGTTGAAAGTTTATATTTTAATTTTACTTTTTCTCTGCCTTGCCAGGCAAATATTCTTTTGAGCATCTACCATTTCAATAAACAAGCTGCATTTTTACACCCATCAAGCAACCAGGTCAGTAGAATCACAGGATCTGATAGGTGAATGAATAAAGTATAAAAACCAAAATCATTTTCAAAGAATTAACCAAATGTTTTTATCCTGGGCTGTGATGATCACTATTTGTCCTAAACTATTTTAATGATCTGTGTCTTAGGTCATTATTATTATTATTATTTTCTTGAGACAGGGTCTCGCTCAGTTGCCCAGGCTGGAGTGCAGTGGTGCGGTAATAGCTCACTGCAGCCTCAGTAATTGTAGCTTCAATCTCTTGGTCTCAAACAATCCTTCTGCCTCAACATCTGGAGTGGCTGGGA